>NW_015388174.1:176714-178814 GCF_001527695.2 Protobothrops mucrosquamatus | reverse complement strand
ATGCTACTTGTTCTGTTCTGTGCGTTGATAAGGCATTGAAACGAGGCAGGAGTAACAACAGATGCTTCTTTATTTAAGATTCAACAGAACAACACAAAATGGCACTGATCCCTTTTATACCTTTTGCAGGGAACAGCGTCAGCCAATAACGTATTTTCCCGCTCTGTGCAAGCGCAATAGGCTGGAGACAGCCTGTCTGACCTGGGCAGGCCATGTGGTCTGCCCGGGTCTCTCTGCAGCTTCCTGCACCTGCTCTGTCAATCACAGGCCCAGGACATAACACTACCCATTTCCCCAACAGTTAGTATAGTATAATTAAAGGATCCCCATACAAGGATTTACACTTTGATGAAGTTTGAGTTCTGAAAGCCACATTCAATCTAAGTGTGCTAAGAAAAAGGAAAGCAAGATGCTATTTTGCTGATCTTCTTGAAGCCAAACTCTGTTTTCCAATCTTCACCAGAAGGTTCCTGAGTAGTTCCAGTGTCAGGGCCTGGACTGCACATTGTCCTTTTAAGACCAAAGAAGTTACTGGGATGCTGGGTGGGGGCAAGTGAAACATCTACTTTAAATTGTTATTTGATTCCTTTTAGTTTTTCATGTATAGCCTGAATATCTTCCTGATGTCTGTGATTTTCTTTCTTATCTCAGATTCCAGGTTTAGAATGTGTTTTTTGTAGCTTAATGTATTATGGAAATCAAGCCACTTTCATTTGTAGATTGTGATACATGACTTAGGCTATGGGAATCGGGCATTATGGCTTGGTCAGTAAATTTGCCTAACAACAACATGAGATTGTATGCTGATTGCATTTTGGGTGAATTTACCCTGATATAACAAAGCCTCAGCCAATCACTCTTAGGAATTTAGAATGACCATCAATCAAAATGTCCTTATAAAATAATTTCAGGGAGATCCTATGGAGCTATTGTATCATTTTATACTATTTTTTAAAGGACCACAGCACAAGATAATAGCCTTAGGAGGACCTATTGTCAACACATGTCTATGTAATACCTATATTTCTTTCTCCCCTTTAAAGAAGCAGAAACTATACTCTGTGAAAGACAATAGTCTATTCTATGAAAAAGAATCTTATATAAATGTTCTTGATCTGTTCTTAAACTGATATTTTAGACTATATCTCCCACCATTTCCAATCAACAATACTTTTGCTGAGAATGATTGTAGGCAGTACATATTGGGGGAAAGGGGCAGGAAAGCACCAGGATAGGGAGGATGGAATTGTATAATATTTAATATAAACATTTGTTTCTTGTCTTCTGTTATATTTCTACTCATTCTTCATTAATATATTAAATATTAAGTGTCTTGCCATGCTCTCAGCGTACCACATCGCTTGCAGAAACTGCCTTCATGACTGTTGGTCCTATTTTAATAGGTCTCATCCACTCAATCCACCAGAGTCTGTCTTCACATGCTCGGGATAGACAAATCCTTTGCTCACCGAATGTCAAAGACACAACGGCTACTCTCGACCTGGTTTGGCCAGCCTGTCGAAGCTGTTGTCCGGGGTGTGGCCGCTGCGCATGTTACAGCTACTAGGAGCCACAGGTGAGAGCTGAGTGTCAGGTGGGGACCAAAGGTGTATGAGCTGCCCTAAAAAGGGCATGACATGCCCTCCACCAGAGGTGCTACCTTGCTTGCTGAAAAACACCACCTCTACCGTGCTCATCAGAATGACCCGTCTTCAACTGCAAAGAAAAATGCTTTTACTAACACTCGCAGGATTGTACAGAGCAAGCTCCGCAAGATGCAGGACTCCTGGTTGAGTGCCAAAGCAGATGAAATCCAGACGTTTGCTGATAGAAACGATGCCAAACGGTTCTATGAAGCTCTTAGATCCCTGTATGGACCTCAGCCCTTAGGAAGCTCCCCATTATTGGATTCGAGTGGTGCAACTCTCATCACTGAGAGGAATCTGATTTTACAGCGTTGGGCTGAGCATTTCCACTTTGTACTGAATCGCCCATCCACCATCAATAATGAGGCGATCGACAGAATACCCCAGGTGGATATCAACTATAGCCTGGATGTCCCACCATCAGAGGCTGAAACCTCACAGGCCATCAGTCAGT
>NW_015388174.1:159993-175091 GCF_001527695.2 Protobothrops mucrosquamatus | reverse complement strand
CTAAAATGTGATCTGTTCTTCCCACAGGCCTGAAAACTAGATAAGAACATAATTCATCAAATGCCTCAAAAACATTGTACTTATTGATTTATTGAGCAAAATTATCCAAAACTACATATTTTAGGTGGCAAAAGTATGTGAATCTTTAATTGAATCATTTGAAGGAGAATTTTTTCAACCAATGGGATGATCATCGGGTGTAGATGATCCTGCCTTATTTCAAGAACAAAATTCTGAATATTCAGTATCAAATTTTGATGTTCACGTATGTAGAAGTGTGTCATGGCTCAAACAAAGATGATTTCTAAGAGTCCCTGAAAAACAACTGTTGATATTCACCAGGCTAGAAAAGATTACAAAGCTATTTCCAAAAAGTCCGGACACCACTAGTTCAGTGTCAGGCAGATCATGTACAAATGGAGCAATCCAACACCATTGTTATCCTCCCTGAGAGTGGTGAAACAACTAAGATCACACTAAAAGCAAAACATATAAAGCTTTAGGAGGTCTCAAAGAACCCCAGGATAACAGAATAATAAAATTCCCAATTATAGGAATGGAGGAAAAACTGGATGTTGATTCAATATCCTTTCAAGGGAAAGATGCATTGGGAAATGGAGACTTTGGGACATAATCATGTTTGCATTTGTCAGCTAGGAGAATTAGCTTTCCAGAATATTTGCATCAATCAGATTAAAAATTTCCTAGAAATCTAAAAGTCTCAAGTGAGAATCATCAACCTAGGAAACAAAATGTTACTACAAAAGCAGAACTTTGAGAGGCAGTCCTTAGGTACAGTATATATGCCCAGACAAAAGATGTAACATCTCCGTATCAATAGTTTCTATGTTTGCTTAAAGCCATATCTAATCCTAATAAGGAATCATGAATTTGCGATGGGTGGCATATAAACTGAAATAAATGAAAATATATGATATGTAAACCCTGAGCATTCAATAGCAGGTCACAGATTGTAGTTATACTGGGCAACAAATCAATGGGCTACCGCTACAATGAAAAACATTTTTAGCAGCAACCCTTGTAAACAGAGAGGTGTCGTGGTGACTAGCAAGTAACAGAAAGTAACTAGTGGACTGCTAAAGTCCGTCCCCCCCCCCAGTCTCTTGATCATTCAGAGAGATACTAAAAATAGACTCTTGGACCTCGACAACCAAAACTAAGAACTCAGAATAATATTCAAGGTAAAATGTCTAACCAAGGAAGTAAACTAATCTGCTAGCAGCAGTTTGAGGCTCGTTGTTCTGTCTCAATAGCCCTTCCAGCCTCAGATGTGGGCTTATAAACAAGTTCTTTCTCATTGTTGTCCTCTGGCATTGGTTCTCTCTCTTAGTCTTCTCCCAGCCTGCACAGTTGCTCCATCAAAGCAGCCTCAATGCTTAGGAGGCACAAGGTATGTACACTTTCATACTCTGCTCTTGTGTCTTACTCATAAAAGGGTGGTGTTTTCTCTTCACCACAACATTGTAGAAGGAAAGTCATGTTAATTTAATGGTAGCCAAAAATCAGGAGGAGGCTAGGCCTACAAAGCTGCTTTTTTCTCCTACAGAGTTTTAGACCAGATGCTAATTTTGTTAGTAATGTTGGATGAACATGTCCTTAGTTGGTGAATGCTAATGGGAATAATTATCCCAGTGGTGTCTTTGGCAGAGTTCTTATGGAAAACTTAGAAAAGAGTTTTTAAATATGCAATCTACTCACAGAGAAGGCTGCCTCCTGGAGAGATAAGTGGACATAAAACAACTATGTGCCACATTTAAACAGTCACATAGTTATCAACCATTTCTTACTACTGCTGTTTTTTTGTGCTACCTTCCCTAACTTGTGTTGACACAAAATACAAATTAGTGTCTGCTTTGCCAATCCATCCTGCTTCTATTGCATCTGTTGTGCTTCCCTGCTGAACTCTGTTATCTACATTTGTGACAATGACAGTTGTTATAGGCATGTTGATTGGTTTGCTTTCTGGCTTTCCTACTGGTCCCCCCAGCTGTGGGGAAATAGCTACAAGTCTGGGCACTAAAGCACTGGGTGTGAGTGCTTGACATAATTGTGTGTTTGTGTTATTTCCTAGTGCTTTAAAGCTGGTTTTGCTTGCAGGTATCTTGCAAGTTAAAAAAAAATAACACAAATCAAAGAAATATAGAGATAGTTCTTAACTTACTGTCACATTTGGAAGTGAAATGAGTGCTTTATTCAATGATCACAATCCTGGCTCTCTGGTTTGCAATAATTAAACTGAGAGCACTGGGGGGAGATTCTCTCCCTACCCATGTCCAATTACCTTTGTCTTTTTCTGTAGCTGCAAGTGTGCCCATCTGATGGAAGGTGAGGCCTCACACCATCCTGCAGATGGGTTCCATTCCCACAATTGTTGGAAGGCTCCTTCTCCAAACCACAGACTTTGGGAAAGAGTCCTTCCAAACTACTGTGATTGTGTTTGCTAACATTCTAGCTAGTGAACATGTTCATTCTGAAGGCTACAAATCTTTTAGCCTTCATAACAGTGGCATTTGCTAGCTTTTCAGCCTTCTTTGGGCTAGAAAGCTAGCAAACATCATTGTTCTGAAGGCTACCAATCTTTCTAGCTTTCTAAATGGTGGCTTTTCGTGGAAAGAGGGCTAGAAAGTGAGCAAATGCGATCATTCCAAAGGCCAAAAATCCCTTGTCAGTTTTCCTGCATTGTTGTGTGCATGAAAGAGAACTCTTCCCATCTGCAAAAATGGAACTTTGTGCCTTTATGTCCCCAGTCCCGTTCTACTGGACCCCACAGTTCTTGGGCTTACTCCCCACCCCTGGGTCCCTGCAGGCCTCAAAATGCCACACAGACTGCATTAGGGAAGTAAAACAGACTATTTCATCCCTGGCTTGCACAGCTGAATCCCAGAATTCCTTGTAGTCACTCAGAAAATAGTGGCTACTTGGATGTAGTCATGCAGCCCAGGGATATAAAATCCTGAGCTCCAGAGATTTTTGAAAGTGCATAATGGGGAGGAGGATGTGGGGACCAGCAGAGTGAGAAGTCCAGGCCACAAATCCAACAGGAACCTGATGGGAGGGGAAAGCAGGCCCAAGGTCTATGAGAACTGCAAGGAGCTGGAAGTGGTGCATCTTGTGATGGGAGAGGACTTGAGAGGCCCAGGGCAGGTGGGACTGGGACTGGGCTAGACCTCTCAGAGCCTCCCTACTCCTAGAGCACACCATGCCCCCCTTACTGACCTTGTCAGGGAGAGCAGGGATGGGTGTCATTAAGTGAGAAAATCTCATGGTCACCTCACTTAACAACAACCATGACTTGAAACTATAATGGGCAGGCTTTATTACAGTCATGAGCCAAGGTCTAGCTGCAGTATAGTAGCAATAGTAATAGTGTGATTGTAGTAGAAATGATATAATATAGCACAAAAGTACAAATAATAGTATAGATATATTATTACTAGTAGAAAATAGTATAGAGAACATTGTATAGTATTACTAGAAATAAAATATACAAAAAGATAATAGACATACAACTCACACATGTTTGTATGTTTCACTTATGTATTTTTCCAAAATAAAACATTTCCCCAAACCTTATAGGAATATATAAAAATCCAATTGTCTAGGGCCCAGTACTTTTGATGGATCTTTGGAACTTGAATCAATCAAATTGGGCATAGTTTAAAAGAACTCTTGACATTGATCTCTTCTCAAACAGTCATTTGGTTCCTTCCAACACAGTATGGTATAGCCATTGGCTACAGCTTCAGGCCAACTTTTATTATATTTATTATTGCTTCATCTCTTGGGAACTTCAGTCATAACCCATGTACCCTATGCACACCAATATAAAATGTATACTGATTATTTTGTTCACCTGCCCCATAGGTTGTTTAGCTGTCTGCTGTCTGATGCAGCCATTGACAAAATGAAAAAAAACCTAAATAAAATATTTGGAATCCCTAAGAATGTCCTCAGAGCCACATTCATGAACATGTCTTCCTGAAATGATGTGGTTGTCTTGTACTTAACTTGTGGTCTGCAGAAGTAATATATATTTAGCTTAACTAAATACAACTGGAAGAAAACAGCAACAAATACAATGCAGAACGTTAAAAGAGCCTATTAAAGGTTTTAGACAGTGTTTATTTAAAATGAGCACCTGCCATTTTAGTACCTCTCACTGAAAACAATTGTTTATTTATGTTCTTGTGCCTCAATGCTTAACCTTTCACAAAGTGACCCACTATAATTGTAATGAAGATAATATCATTTCAAGCAACCAGAATAATTAAACAGTTTCATAAAAAAGCAGTCTAATTATAATTGCAAAAAACTAACAGCACCGGTTAAAAATAATGTTCCACACTCCATTTGATCTATTAAAGTGAAATTTGCAATAATCTAAAAGTTTAAAAATCCATCACAAAGCTTTAACTTAAACTGTTGTGAGAGCCAGGAGAACCAACAAGATTATATTCTTTCCTTCCAACATAAGCAGCCTACTGAGATCATCTGTCAATCATCTTGTCTTAGAGTGGCCAACCAGAAGAATACAAGAAGCCCACTTGTACTACTGGTAGTCCTTGACTTACAACCACGGTTGGGACCAGAATTTCCATTGCTAAGCAATGCAGTTATTGAGTCAAACCCAATTTTATGACATTTTTTTGCCATGGTTGTTAAGCAAATCACTGCAGTTGTTAAGTCCATCATGCAGTTAGTAAGCGGATCCAGTTTCCCCATTGACTTTGCTTGTCAGAAGCCATTAGAGAAGATTGCAAATGGTGACCTGGGACACTGCAACCATTGTAAATACACACTGGTTGCCAAGGGTCCAACTTTTGATTCCCATGATCATGGGGATTCTGCAAAGGCTGTAAGTGCAAAGACTGCTCACAGGCAACCTTTTTCATTGCTTTTTAACTTGAGAACTACCTGTATATAAGGGAAGAATTCATTTTTCTCTATTATACTCCAGCAACTGGTACATAAAGTATCATCTGTTTGGTACAATCGTTCAAGACTTCTTCCTCTGAGGAAGAGACAGAGGCCAATTAGATTCAGCTTGAGCAGAACTCGTTGTCTCCAACAGCAGGCTGGGCTGCCAAGCCCTCTGCTCTTGCTCCCTGTATCCTTATTTGCTGCCTCCTCTCTAGTCACAGCTTCTGTTGGTCTGTGTGCACATTGCTGTAGTTTTGAATCAGGGTTAATTCAGAATGTTGCTAGGCAAAATCCTAGCATTAGACTTTAGATATTCCTATTTTACCTGCTGCAGTATTGATTCTTTCTTTATGAATTAAACAAGCTGTTGCAGCCACTATAAAAGAGAATGAGGAAGAAACTACAACAGAAATATGCAAGAACCAAGTTCCAAATTCTGGAAATGTATGGGAAATTGTACAGGAATGTTTATGGCTGTAAGAATTCTGTATGTCCCAAAATGAAAAGAAGCATTAACTCCCACAATGGAGGAATGGACTGAAAAGAAGATGGAACTAGTGGTGATGGCGAAGTTGACTGTATTAATTAGGGACAAGAATGGAAATAGTGTTGTCGTTGTTTGGAATCTGTTTCTGGGCTTTCTGTTTGAAAGAGAGAAAAAAAAATGAAATTTTGACTTTGGGTTTTAACGATTAAGTGGGTAATTGTTATAGAAATGGCTGGTAGTTACTATTTGGTATAACTAAAAAAATTGATGCTATAACTTTATTATGTATCTTACTGCACCGAAAAAAGTCGGAGGTTCATGCTTTTTGTTTTAATTTTTCCCCCTCTTCCCTCACTTTATCTCCTGTATTCCATTTCCTTTCTCTTTTTTTCAATTGCCTTTTTTTCTATTTGTATCTTATATTAAGAAAAAAACTTTTAATAAAAATATAGTAAAAAAAATAAATATGCAAGAACTTTTACCTAGGCAAAGGGGGCTGAAGAATTCTTTAAGCCTGGGAAGAAACAAGATAATATTTGGAAGTATATCAGGTAAACACTTCCCTGATTCACCAGAGTATAAGAAGGTGGGGCAGGGCTGGGTTTAGCACAATCAGACTTGCAAGGTCCCATTATTGTATGTCTTAATAAAGTGTAGCTTTGTTCTTCCTCTGGAGATGGGATTTTTGGTCTAGTCCAAGAGTGTCAAACTTGCTGCGTCACGTGTCATGTCGCGATATATTGCAACTTTTTTTCGCATTCCCGGAACTGGGGTGGGTATGGCCTCCATATGATGCAATTGGCCCACGGGCCAGCAGTTTGACACCCCTGGTCTAGTCTATTTATAATGACTAATAGCCATCCATCTACCAAGGAAACATTTGGTGCCAAAGATGGCTATACACATGCATATTTTTCCTCCTTAAATATAGCATCTATTTCAAGGGAGGGGAAAACAGAAAAAAATAGTTTAGATACTAACTTTGAGAGAATATTTTTTTTATATTTCGTGTGAATTTGGTGCTTAGATGTCAGATTCTGAGACCAAGAAGCACAAAACTGTTGTACACTGTTTATTTGTCATTTTCTTTTCATTGGGTATTTATATTTGGTTCCAGTTATTGTACACATCACCTATGAGTGAAGGGAGCTGAGCCTAGCCTTTAGAGCATGGGTGTCAAACTCGCTGTGTCACGTGACATGTTGCAATGTATCGTAACTTTTTTTGCATTGCTGGAGCTGGGGTGGGAGCAGCCTCCGCATGATGCAACTGGCCTGCGGGCTGGCAGTTTGACACCCCTGTTTTAGAGAGACTCTACAGACATATAATTGTTAGATCACCATGCAGCAGGGCTGAGATTTAGATCCTGTTTCAGTTCAAGGTGCAAGCAGCTATAGAGAGTAACTGATGAGAGCCAGTTTTGGCCAATGTCCTCTTTTGTAGTCAAAGCAGATATTCATAACGGAGAAACAGCTGCCAGAAAAGGGAAAATTGATAAAGACTGCCTTCCATACTGTTAAAATGATGTTCCTCTGCTGCATCAAATGTTTTCCATTGATGGAAAGAACCCTTATTTCATGTGTGAATGTAAAAACTGGATGCAATTCAGCAATATACTTGACTGCATTAAAACATTCATCTGTTCAATGCAGTGGAAGATAAGTATCCAAAGATGTATATCCTTAGCATAAATGTGTGCTGGAGCCTGATTGTGTATGAAAATGGCGCTAAATTGTTCATTGAGATAGAACCTACTCAGAAATGGAGTTGCTCAGTGGATAAGTACTCAGATTTATTAATGGATTCATAGTCATATTCTAGGTGATAGCTTATGGAGCAAATATGATAATATGTCTCTGTCTCATACTTTTCCATTTGTAAAAACTGCCTAATTCAAGTGATAATTTTGACATTTATTATATTACTCAGGATGTGAGGGTGACCTGGCTGAAAAATCTATCAACCCTTTAATTTCTAGGGTTGATTCAGCTGATCTGGTTGGCTAGGTGGGTGTCCCTCCCAAAGTTGGGCACTCCGTGGAAAGGGGCAACCATCCTAGACTGAAGGAGTGCATCATTCTTCAGTCAAGATTATATTTACCCCCAAGAAAGATGACTGTGAAGACACTAAAGTCAATTCCTTTGTCCAAGAAAAACTTGGGGAGGGAGGAGGAGGCAACTCTCTCAATTACTATATTTTCAGTGACTATACAATAATCTTATTTTAAAGTTAAATTTTGGAGAAAGCATGGACTTTCTTTTCAGTAAAAAACAGCATGAGAAAAATTGGATGGGCAAAATTGTTTTTAGATTAGAAGTGGTATGAGCTTCCTGATATTTAGTCCTTGGTAGTTGCACAGTTCACTCAAACTACAACTTTGAAAAAAGAAGTCCCCCTTTGCCTTCAAAGCTTTCAGATACATAAACATGCTTTCAATCAATCAGAATAGAGCTGGAAGGGACCTTGGAGGTTTTCTAGTCCAACCCCTTGCTCAAGCAGGAGACCCTATACAATTTGAGACAAGTGGCTGTCTTAAAAATCTCCAGTGATGAAGCACCTATAGCTTCTGAAGGCAAGCTGTTCCACCGTTAATTGTCCTCACTATTAGGAAGTTTCTCCTTAATTCCAGGTTGCTTCTCTCCTTGATTAGTTTCCATCCATTGTTTCTTGTCTTGCCTTCTGGTGCTTTGGAAAATAAGTTGATCCCCTCTTCCTTGTGGCAGCCCCTCAAATACTGGAATACTGCTATCATGTCACCCCTAGTCTTTCTTTTCTCTAGACTAGCCATATTCAGTTCCTGCAACTGCTTTTCATATGTTTTAGTCTCCAGACCTTTAATCATCCTAGTTGCTTTTCTCTGCACTTTTTCCAAAGTCTCAACATCTTTATTGTACTGTAATGTGGTGACAGAACTGGATGCAGTATTCCAGGTGTGGTCTTACTAAGGATTTATAAAGTGGTATTAATACTTCACCTGATTTTGATTCTATGTCTCTATTTATACAAACAAGAATTGTATTATCTTTTTTGGCTGCTGCTGACACTGCTTGCTCATTTTAAGTGATCATCCACTAGCACTTTACAGTCCCTCTCAAAGTTACTGTTTTTGAGCCAGTTTTTTTTCCTAATCTCTACTTGTACCTTTGGTTTTTCCTGCCTAAATGTAAAACCTTGCTTTTCTCCACATTAAATTTCATTATGTTGGATATGGCCCATTGTTCTATATGAGCCAGCAGTGTGTGATAGCAGCCAAAAAAGCAAATAATCCTTCTTCTTCAAGAAGAAAATGTTTAAAAGTCAATGGAGTTTATAGGCTACTGCTCATAGTCCATAGCCTCCAGACTCCCAATGAACAGCTTATTTTTCACGTACATGAGACCCCATCTGTTAGGGGGAAATAATAGCTATTACCTGTCTCTTAGGGATGGGGATAATCACATTACTGTGTACAAGGTAAAGTTCTAATCAGTATTTTATTGCCAGAAAGCTAAAAGGGTCCAAATGTGACCAAGACAATATGACAGACATAAAGAAACAAATTGCTTTGGTTTAGTCTTCTCTTACCAACTTTTATTTGTGTCTAGTTTTCTTCACCACACAGACCTCCAAAGCTTCCTTGACATTATTGGGAGCCTGGTATCACTTTTCATTTAGTAAACAACATTTGTGAATCTAAAAAGCCACATCACAATGAATAATCAGGGCAAATATTGGATGGGAAGAGCTATGTAACTCTTTACTGTAAGCATGGAGATAAATTACTGTAAACAAACTAAAAGGAGGATTAATCTGTCATTCATGTTAGACATTTTGTTTATTTATTTACTAAATTTAACCAAAAAGGGGAAAACTGATTTACAAATATTAATTCAATATGTAAAGATATCTTTAAAGGCAAGTATCATTATACGTGGGATATTTTCTCCTTTAAAAATGGATTTAAAAACTAATGGAGCTAGCTGAGATGGTGAAATTGACTGCTTTTATTTGACTAAATTCCTTGCGGCATGGAGATCACAGTTAGATTTCCTACAAGAAAAGGAGAAAAATGAAGTTTTATCTTTGGGATTTGATGATTAGATCTGATTCGATTAGAGAAATATTTATATTGTTATAAATTGTTCCTAGTTAATAGGTGATTATATTTTAGATTAAAGTTAAAACTAAGAATATATGAATACTTGCTTTTTTGAATGTTGATTATTAGTATTTTAAAGGTTGTTATGCATTGATATTATTGATATTATTCATTTAAACTTAGAGAAAGTTATTGTTTCTGTACTGAAAAAAGTCAGAGGTCATCTTTTTATATATTTTTATGCATTTCCTTTTGTATCAGTTTTTAACTTTACCTTTTCATCCCCTTCCTTTTTTCCCTTTTATGTTAGTTTGTATTTTATCTTTTGTAAAAAAAAATCAATGAAAATATTTGTTTTAAGAAAAGATAGAAAGCAATACTGGGCAAGAATGATTATTTTAAAATATTTTTAGATTTTATATGCCACCTTGAGAATAAAATATTTTCCAGCTAGCTTTCTGTAATTATTCTTTTCCAAAGTTATAATATAGAAATGAGGAGAGCTTCAAAGAGGGTTGCACCCCAAAATGGTAAAACTGAATAAGCTGAAGGAAAGAATGCCAAATTTGGAGCGATGCATTTCTATTTAGAAATACAAAGAACAAATCCTTCCCCAGACTATTAAATGAAATACTTTAGATTCACTCTTTTACTTTACTGCTAAAACCCTTTTTTGAGAGCTTTGATACCCTTCCAAATTATCATTCCTTGAACTACCAGTGTAACCAGCCACTAAATGCTAATTTAGAACATATGTTTGGGGACTTTTGCTTTAACACTGTGCAGTCTTAAAAGCAAGAAAGGGCTTATGTTTACCTTACATCAATTCTTTCACTACTTTTATTGCTGTGACAGAAGCATGCCTTGTACAGTAGAAGTGAGAATATTGGTGAAGCCAATATAGAGATTCTCCAAGAAAAAAACATTCCATTGAAAGGCCAATGACAGAAAAAGAATAACCCAATAACGTTCCAGATTCCTAATTCTAATCCTGGTATTTAATGATATTTTATGGATGAACATCATTCAGAAAAGATGGTAACATGAGGAATGGCAGACTTATAAATTCTTCTCTTGATTCTTAGGCAGATCACTAGAAAGAGTTATTAAAGAAGATGCTGCACAAATATTGATTTTACCTTTGTAAGTCTATCTCAGGAAAATGTACAGCGAGAAAGAGCCCTGTCATAAGAATGCTATATTTTATGACTCAGGAGGGAAAATGGTGATATCCCAGGTTACCTGCCTATAAATATCTCTGAGGCATGACAGGTGAATGATTAAGCAAATATTAGGTTATGAGAAGTCTGTCATGAAAGGTCAGGCTAAAGCCACTTCAGCTGAATTCCTCCCTACTGAAATATTTTGTACATAATTCTGTTAAACAAATATGTTACAAACTTTGCATGAATGCTGAGACATGTTAAGTTAACTTAGTAATAATTTGTTAATTTTCCTATCTCCTAGTTCTCATCTTCCACATTTTTATTGTTCTTCTTACAACTTCAATAAGCAGCTACCTCTGTTAATTTTATTTATATATTTGGAAATACATATTTCTTAGTATTTAAAAACATTCAAAACTACAAGTTAAAAAATTCTTGTTCTACAAATAACAGAAGAGCTTTTGTCAAATATTATTTTTCTATTTCATTTTCCAGAATACCCTATTTAAATTAAGGTTATAGAAGTGGAAGCACTATCTTTCATTCAGCTCTCTTTTTTATACAATATGTTTCATCCAACAGTGCAAAGATTTTGGGTTAAATTACTCTTGGCATATTTTTCATCAGTCCGTACTCCTTTTGTGGCCAAGATTAGATTACAGAAACATTGTTCTAGTATTGAGTATTTTCAGAGTTGCAGTAAAACTATAGAAGAGAAGGCCTTGATTATTTTAATCCAAAAATCCATTCTAGGGCTGTACCCATTACAAAAATGGTGTAGAAAAATTGCTTTCAATCTTCTGTGAGCACAGCAAGCTGGGGAAAAAATGTGTAGCTGTTTTAAATGTCATAGAAGTTGACTGATTAAAACTGCATTTTTAAGGCTTGTGTAGAAATCTAAAAAGGACAGGTTGCTTTAATAGCAAAGGTGCTATGGTCATGAAGTCCAAAGCATTTCTTTCTAAAAGCCCTAATTGTCCAGTCAGTTATTACACAGAGATGGTTACTTGACTTAGAATGTCATGCCTCTAAAATTCATGGGCAGACAAGCACCCTCTTGATGTCTTGGAATATGTTAAGCCTTTCACTCCATGTGGCAGTCCAAAAGAACCCGGAAAACCTTACACTATATACATGCATCTCTCTCTCTCTCTCTCTCTCTCTCTCTCTCTCTCTCTCTCTCTCTCTCTCTCTCTCTCTCCTTACTCAACAATGGCTATCTATATATAAAATACATTATTGAAGCTTCAGTACATTATTGAAGTTTCTGTGATTCCTCCAAGTGGCATTGATGCTAAATTTTCAATATAATGTCAAAACAAAGCATGCATATTTGTTTATGACTGTCAGTACAGAAAATAATTAAATTCAATATTTGGTAAGATTCATAAAATGTTTACCCATGTTTAATTAAAGGGAGGAGATAAAGTAAGTTGGAACTTCAAGAGAACAGAAAATAAATGGAGCAAGTGGTAGTTAACAAGTTACAGTCTATGAAAATAGATCTAGTTCAGGGGCATTCTCATATTTTCAATGCTACAAAGTCAAATTAATATTGATTGTGCTTTTAATAAATTGTTTAATAGGCAGAAAAATAAGAATGCTTATCATTTAAAGTGTATTTGCAAGGTGTTTTCTTTCTTAGGGAGTGTATAGAAAAATATGAATGACTTGAAAGCAGTATCATACTGATGCATCATAAATATTACAAATGTGGATGTTTATGACCTGTCGTGTTGCTTGGCTCTAAATCACAGAGGAAGTAATAACAAAGTAGTTTTAGACTTTAAAGTTTGCAAAAAGCTGGCAGAAAACATGATTAAACATACAAAATAGGCATTTATCAAGATACCCCTTAAAATATGAGGGATTGCATTCATCTAAGTTTAGTACTGAATGTTAAATTCTATCTTAAAAGTAAAATGGTCAACAAAAGTGGTCTAAACAGACATTTTTAATGGGCTATGTACTTATGTACAAACCCAAACTCTTAGACAGTTGCTAAATTAAATTTTATTTCAGATGATTGTTGCATGTTATATAACAGAATAACAGAGTTGGAAGGGACCTTGAAGGTCTTTTGAGTCCAAACCCCCACCCCCACCCCTGCTCAAGCAGAAAACCCTATACCATTTTAGATAAATGGTTGTCCAATCTCTTCTTGAAAACCTCCAATCTTGGAGCAATCACAACTCCTGGAGGCAAGCTGTTCAACTGATTAATTGTTCTCACTGTCAGGACATTTCTCCTTAGTTCTAGGTTGCTTTTCTCCTTGATTAGTTTCCATCTAGTTGTCCTGCCTTCAGGTGCTTTGGAGAATAGCTTGACTCCCTTTTCTTTGTGGCAACCCCTGAGATATTGGAACACCGCTATCATGTCATCCTTCGTCCTTCTCTTCATTAAACTAGATCTACCCAAATCCTGCAACCGTTCTTTATGTATTTTAGCCTCCAGTCTCCTAATCACCTTTGTTGCTCTTCTCTGCACTCTTTCTAGAATCTCAACATCTCTTTTATACTGTGGCAACCAAAACTGAATGCAATTTTCTAAGTGCGGTTTTACCAAGGCATTATAAAGTGGCATTAACACATCACATGATATTGATTCTATCTCTCTGTTAATGTCCTTCTGTTGAAAAGGAAAGTTTATATTTTTTCTTGTATTTAGTTTAAAATACAAATGTAGACTTAAAAGAATTTTGAAAAGTGTCTAGTCTATCCCCATTCCAATGCAAGATTTGCAGTGTGAGTGCAACTAAAACATTACAGACAGGTAGTTGTCAGGCTTCTGCTTAAATGTCTACTAGGAAGCACCCTTCGCCTCCTAAGGGAATATTAAGTTTCCTCTCATATTAGGCTAAAAGCTGTTTCCCTGCAATTTCCAGTAATTAGTTTTCTGGCAACCACAATTAGACTGAAGAGCAGAAAATAGGTCTGTTCCATCTTTTGTGCATCACAAACCTTCAGCTATTTGTAGCAGGCTATCATGTTGCTCCCTAGTATATTTTTCTTTGAACTAAACTAAGCAGTAATCTTTTAACGTACATTCACAGGAACTGGATTTTAAACCCAGCTTTCCTTCACTGACCTTTTTACAACTATGTCCTTGAAACCTGTCATCCAAAACTGGCTTAGGCTTAAAGCAGAATTAAGGCAAACCCATTCCCTAGCACTGATCATCTGCTATGGTGATAAAGAATCTAAATACTCAGCTTCATCCAAGAAAATCTCTTGGCATGCCACCACCCAGTCTACATTCTATTCAGAAAAGGAAGACCTGAAGCTGATTTACAGAATTATTTTTCCGTAACTTTAGGAAGGAAGGAAGGCAGTAAAGGAAGAAACATACAATATATCAATGCCTTATTGTTGTAAATGAAATCATTTGCCTATATGGATTTGATTAAATATACTACAGATCAGGGGTGTCCTTGGGGAACAGTAAAAAAACAAAGATGGTAACCACAGTCATGCAGTCAAGTCCCATCCCTCTTTTATGTGCATTATACAGGTACTACATATAAAAAGATGTGTGCTTTGATCATATTGGGTTTTTTTTCTTTTTATGGAACATTTCATGAATTTGCAAGTTAACCCTGTGAAGGGGCCACATTAATTTCTTCATCATTCCAGTTTTGTAAAAAGTGCTACCCTGGTGAACATGGCTTTAATCACATTGTTGTCAGTGTAATCTTTCTCTTTTTGACCTTCCAGAGTTGGATCTCATTTTTCAAAATGCTCCATATAGCTAAAAGTTCAACACATGTAGAGAACAAACCAGGAAAGACTAGTCTAAATTTTAGGGACTTTTAGAAGGATTGCAATGTGCTTATTTTTTTCATAACCTTATTCAAGCTTGACTAATAATATTTATGATGGGGGCCTCTGATAAATCTGTTGGGTCCCTTGAGCTACAAATCAAAAGTTAAGAGACAGCAAAATAACTCTGAGTTATACTGCATGTCACTGACACAAATCACATCTAAACAAACTAAATTAGGTCTAATTGAACAGCAGATGTCCAATTCCTAGTCTGAAGCTGGTTTACTCTCATTATTCTAATCATTTAAGTCATTGTAAAAGAGCCACTTCAAAGTTCTCTAGATCTAGCCTTGGGTTCTGCAGCATCTGCAATTGTAGATGAATATAAACATTCCCTGTGGAAGAAAAATTAACAATTTCTCATCACATCAGGAAGGAGGCCACCTGTTGGGGAGAGTGATTCAAGTGGCACAGTCCCATGCCCTACAAAGCATCAATGCAAATTATCAAATCCTTTGTTGATTTCCTTCCCCTGGGCATATGGAGACTAGGCATGCTTGCGGAGAAGTTCAAGTGATACTTACATCAAAATGAAATTACTAGAGAAGGGGAAAAGAACAGCTTGGTGTAAATTTGCATTTTAAGCACAACAATTTTGGGGAAAT
>NW_015388174.1:156920-158768 GCF_001527695.2 Protobothrops mucrosquamatus | reverse complement strand
TCCATAAGCAGTTGGATTTGTATGTAATTCTAGAATAACTCTATTATATTTAATTAGTAATACATATATTAACAATAACTACAGTCATGGGACTATCATATTATGCAGTACAATTATTTGCTTCCCTCCCAAAACTTTTTCTGCATTACTCCCTTATAAATTTATTCAGGATTAAATACATTTGTTGAAAATTAGAGGTAAGTGAGTGAGTTACTTTAGATTATACTGAACCATTTCCAATGCCCTTTTATGGGGGCAGGGGGCAAGTTGGAAAAATACATAAAAAGCAAGACTAAATATTACAAAAAAAGAGATCTTCTTTAAATAATTTATCATGGGGGGTATGAATTGGCTGTAGAAAGAAGACATTCTCAATGCATTATCCATGCCAGCCCAATACAAGACCCCTTTATCTGCAGAAATTGTTGCACTGTGCTAAGTTGTATGTTTTTTTATTTATATCTCTACAGAGATTGTGCTGTTTTTCTCTTCCTGAGGGTTCTCTGTGTTAAGAAAAAAATAGGCAAAGGTGCAGAGAATCATAAAGAGATTACATAGAGATGATCAGAATACCTGCTGAGTAAAATTGCATAAAGGAGGTGTATCTATTACATGTTTAGAAAAAAAAACCTATCTAACCACAACTGTTGGAGGCAGTGGAAATGAAAACTCCAGAAAATGCTATTAGTAGGAAGGGTTGATGTGTGACAGCTTTTTCTATAGTGTAGAAAGAATGACATTTATTGTGCATAAATTATGACCCTTCTCAGCACTTTCAGCAGGTTAAATTTAAATCTATATCTATTTTTCACATGGCCAGCATGTTTAGAACATGTGGTTATTATTGTCTCAAAATCATTTATTGTGCTATAAATTTCTCACAGCAGAATGGTCCCAGCTTGGGAAAAGCAGTATTTTTTTTTTAACAAAAACTACAAATTGCAGAGAGGCTCAGAATGTTTAATGTACAGTATCTGCTTCAGACAAAGGTGGGCTGAATCAAAATGAGAAGTTAACTTATTTTATGCCTGAAAAAGTATGGATAGGATGGTGTGTTTAAACCTGCATTTTTTCTGAATTTGATCATGGCAAACACCAATGGAGAAAACTGAAGCAGATTAAGATATTAGTATATCTTACATGTCTCCATCAAATAATAATTTAGCTCATGTTGATTGGGACACTAATAGTTTTACAATTCTTCCAATCATTACATACTTTGGTTCTTAAAAAAGATATTCTTGGAGGTTGGAAATATGGACTGATGTGATAAGATTTGGTGTGGAGGTTTATAGGAGGCAAAAAAAGAATATATGTTTTCACATCAGCTTGTGCAAAAGTACCACTGAACACTATGTAATTGTTATAAAGTATCTGAAAAAGTACTATCTGCAGAAGTGAAATTTAAAAATAGACCCTGTCCAAATGTCCCTGATTTAAGAAAGGAAAAAAAGAAGACTTTTAGAAAAGAGGGACATGTACAAAGGGAAGGAGAGAAAAGGGAAAGTAGAGATGCTTTTGAATTGTGGAACAGTTAGCACACCAAAATCTCATTCATTATTGGCATGAGCAAAACAAATAGTTTTGCTGTGAATAAAAAAGTAGACTTCACCTCCCAGAACTGATCTTTCCTTTGCAAGGAGAGATTGGATCAGGTTTCTCCTATTGGGGGGAAGGCTGTATTACTGCATTATCAAACACCTCTGTATTGACTTTGGCTCTTTGAAGTGTTTCTTCCAAAAGCTTTTCACTATTTAATGCACTATGGGCAAGGCAAACCTCTCTAATAGATACTATATAGAGAGCTATTAGAGCAGGGGTCCCGAACCATTGGGCCATGGCCCAGTA
>NW_015388174.1:121017-155731 GCF_001527695.2 Protobothrops mucrosquamatus | reverse complement strand
CCCCTTTGAAAGACTGAAAACCCAGCCTTCTCCTTGTGGGCTGCCACCTCAGCCTTGATTGTATTTACTCCAATAGAAGACAATATATGTAGCTCCAGATTTAATCGTGCAATCTTGATGCTCTCTGATCTTGGATATTTGTTTGCAGACATTTCATTACCAAATTAGGTAACATCATCACTGCTAGTGAGTGTAGGGTTTACTCCCAATTTATATACAGAAGATTGCCCTGCCAATGTTGATGGAAGTATGGTTTTCTCCTTGGTGGTTCCTTGATTAGTATATATATTTCTACTTAATTGTTTGGTGTTAATTCCTGCTAATCTGGATGTTGGCTGCTGGAGAGGATGTGTTCTGGTCTCTTTGTTTTCTTCTTAGCTTTTTTATTGTCATTTTTGAATGATGTGTAATTGTGGTTTATCCCTATGTGTGTATGGATGGCTGATTTGTCTGAATGCCAAGTTTCCAAGAAATGGCTAACATGTTTGCATTTAGCTTATCTAGAATGCCCACAGTCTCCCAGTTGAAATTGTGGTTAAGTGTATCCATGTTTCATGAGATTAAGGAGTTTTCATCATGCCTTCTGACTCTTGTTGGTGTTCATAGATAATGCTCTGCTTGTCTTCTGTCTGTTTGTCCTACATAGTGAATGTTATAGTCCTTACATTGTATGTTGTAGGTGGCTTCTGTTTTTATTTCTTGGACTCTTTTCATTTCTTTGAGATATTTTGGAGGGCTTTAGTTAGTTGTGTGCTATGGTGATGCCTTATGGTTGTAACAGTCTCTTTTTTTCTGAGATGTTTTTGGTGTGTTGCAATGTTATCCTTTTCATAGCTTGTGTTGGTTGTGCTGTATTGGGTTGAGTGATCAGGCATTTTCTGATAAAGTTGTATGGATATCCCTTTTGTTGGAAGATGTTGCACAAGCAGTCTGTTTTCTTTTTCTGGTTTTCAGGATTGCTTCAGGTTATTTGTATTCATCTGAATAATGTTATCATACAACTCCTCTTGTAGAGATTGGGTGCATTTACTCCATAGAATAATATATTGGAAGGTAACTAGAGGCCATCTGGTCCAACCCCTGCTCAGTACAAAATTCACTAAAACATCTCTACAGATGACCATCCACCCTCTGCTGATATACATTAAGTATTTGACCTATTATCCATTAACCCCACTCCAAATCAATGCTATTTGATTTGGAAAGGAAGCTGAATACCAGATTGGGCAGTCAGGGCATTTTGCTGGGTTAAATTGTAAAAGAAAGGACTAAAAAGAACTCACATTAATGCATATTCCTGTTCCATCTTCTTACAGCTTATTTTAAACTTTTAAAAAGCAGTATTATTTCTATATGATCCTACATTTCATTTGGCCTTTGGCACAACGTTTTGGTTTTCTCAAATCCACATGAATTCTATAGCAGTGTTTCTCAACCTTGGCAACTTTAAGCTGAAGGGAATTCAAGTTCCAAAGTTTTTCAGCCACCATGCTGGCTAGGAAATTCTGGAAGTTGAAGTCCACACAGCTTAAAGTTGCCAAGGTTGAGAAACACTATTCTATAGCTTTCCCTGATGCCTCTGTACAGGGATAGTTGCTGAGATAACATAGCCCTTTGAGTTTATTCAGGACAAGAAAGAGGGCAGCCAGCCTGTATCATTCTACATCCAGAACCTGATTGTGCTGGCACTCAATGCTTAGCTAGCTCAGTTAATGGAATGATCCTCTTTGCTATCCTGTAACATACATAATGTCTTGCACAAGAGGCTGCAGAAGTCTGAACAGTTGTGCCGGTAGTTCCCAGCTGAGGTACCAGAACCTCTTGAGATCATGGCACCAAATTCAAAGAGCTAACTACCAAAATTCAGTGGTGTGATTTTTCCAAGATCTTTTTAAAAATAAATAATAAGAAAATAGAATATCCTACATTAATTTTACTTCTTTAAAATGCTCTCAATCTAAAATGTCTCAAAAGGGCCTCAAAATGTGGGGGTCACCTCCTCTCTGATTATTTTCGTTTTCTGGTCAGAAGCACCAAGGCGCTTCCAGGTTGAAAGGGTTAGTCGGTGACATCATTGTTGCCTGGTAGATGCCATTTGGGGGCTTCTTTCATGTCCCAGGCAGCAGCTGGAGTGATGGATGAGAGCTCACCCCACCACACAGCAGCACTGGGATGTTGAACTCAGGCTTGCTAACCTCCAACTTGGCGTCCTAACCATGCAAGCCACCTTGCTCCTTCTCCTCTCTGATGTCAGCACCTTACAGCTGTGCTTCCAAAAGTCCTTGGGGACAGAAAGGTAAAATTAAGAGAGTGTGCCTTCCACTTTAGAAGACCTAACATCTTAGCCAGCTGCCCCAGAACTGTCAGTAAATGCTAATTGCATCCCGGACAGCAATATAATTCAAAGGAGAGGGCCAAACTGAGAGTTCTGTTTTGTTTAAAAAGGAGGCGATCCATGTGTTGATTACAAAGCTCAAACAGGGACAGCTCTGATTAATTTAAGAGGCTTTACAAGATCACTCATTATTTCAGCATTTCCTCCTGCTTATATTGATTTTCTTGTTCCTTTAGTTGTGTTACTACTAAAATGCATACAGGGCAAGTTCAAGCATCCATTTTTCTGTGGTCTAGCAATAATGTAGCATTGTAAGTATTTGGGTTTTTTTTTTTTGTCTGTACAAAAAAAGCATGTTTTCCTTATCATATGAGGAAAGATCTTTTTTGAAACAAGTCAATTGGATTTATAGGTGGCCTAGAGATAGACAGACAGACAGATAGACTTTGAATATTAACCGGACTTAAGCTAAAATAATTCAGACTTCCCTTGTTTATTGTGTCTTCCCTTTAATTTCAAAGACAAATATAAAGATCAGTCTAATGGTGCTGATCCAAATAGGCTTCTTCAACTTAGCTATATTGTGAGTGATGAAATGTTGGATTACTTTCTGCAGGTTCTGTAAGCTGGACTTGAATTAAGAAAAAAGAAGTAATAAAAACTATAAAGGCAGGTTTATGTCTTTTTCAAACCCAAGGTTTCATGAAAACCACCATAAAATGCTTACTGTTATTACCTCTGCAAATAGAAATCAAACATCCAATAAAAATGAAATTCTATGAACAGTGAAGAAACCTTATACAAGAAACTTAGCTGAAAAGGGATTTGAGAAAGGAAAAACCACTACTAAATGCAAAGTCATTCTACGTTCACAGGGAAAACATCTTACAAGCCATCAACAGTTATTCAGGAACATTCTGGACTTCATTCTAATTGATCCTAGCTTGCAGGCAAACCATATAGGAGATGGGGGAGAGATTGAAGTGCAGGAAAGGTTACTCAAATTCACGTTGGGGATACTTCAGTTGATTTCAATGTCTTAAAAGCTTGGGCCTGACCAATCCATTAGAAACTCTCCCCAAAAGAAATTCTGTTGGAAAATATTCTCAACTCTAGGATTAAAGTTCAATATTATGATTCAGTTACATGAAGACAATGGAAAACAATAATTGGAAGTGCCTTGGCCTGGCTGAAGACTCTAAAGAACTTGTGTGTGTGTGTTACAACAAGTTTCTATTGCCTTTCTAAATGACTCCTATGAATTCAGTATTCATGGAAAGCATTGCATGTAAAATTTGACATAATGAAGAAATAACTGGACCTTGGAAATTCTACTGAAGAATTTACTGGGCAGTTCTTTCTCTGCTTTCTGTCTAAAATTTATATTGAGCTTCCATCTCAAGGAAGCTGAATTAATACCATAAGATTAAAAAAGAATTAAAAAACGGTCAGATCTGCCATTAAACCACTTTAGCCCTGCTTCACTTTGCTATGATGGCAGCCTGCCATAAAATGTGGGAAGGGAGATTGGGAAGGTAAAGAGGAGGGATGAGAGGAACCAGAGGTATGATCCAGAGACAACAGTTGAAAGTGAAATGCCCATTCAAAAAGGTGCCAAAATGTGCAACTGTTACCAAAACATCTAATTGGAACCTCATTGGACATAACCAAGATGACCGGGAGGAGGAACTGGGAGAAGGGGAAATTTACCGGGGTTACACAGGAAATCCTCAGATCTGGGTTTGCTGTGCTGTTAACACCAATTATACCTTTCACTACAAATGGTCTTTCTTTTCTGAACATCCAAGCTGGGACAGGCCTGACAGACAAGTTAAATCATTGTGAAAGAAGTGTGGTGGAAGAGGCCATTGTTTTACATTGCTGAGGCCTTCAGTATCTCCTCTATTACTTTATATAGTCTCCACTTTTTAAAAAGGCCAAGGGCTATCTTTACATGGCTAAGGGATAACAGAGGTCTTGGAGGACCCACCTCTAGCTCTTCACATAATTTAGGGCTAAATTCTATTTGGAAGGTGTAAAAGTGAATACTGTTGGCTTCTTAAGAGGCTTGAATTGCTGCTCATAACAAGATCTGCTGTGTAAATATTGTTCAATGCATCACTGAACCTTCCCCCCCAAAACATGTAGATCATGTCCATTTCAAATCATATATAATAAGGCATTCAGATTGATTTGGGGGTATCTTGGGTCTTCATTCCTAATTGCTGAATTAAGAGGGCAAGGAGATAATGACAGATATTTTTTGCAGAAACAAATGGAGTATATTTGTTTCTGATTGCAGCTGTGTCAATAAATATAGAATCATACCTAATGTTCAGAGTTCTTCTTTGCACAATTTCCCCCCCCCAGGCCACAGATTGCAAAAGAAATCACAAAAATATCTTTGTTCTTTTACACATAAGTGCCAATCAAAATTTTTAAATAGTTTAATGGCAACAGTAATACAATTATTTAGCTCATTAGACTGTACAAGAAAGCCAACACTCCATGTGTTTTGCTCAGAAGAGCACTGGCTGGGAACAGTGAGAAAGCTACCACAATAAATGAAACAGGTGTTGTGTCTTAATGGGTAGTACAGTGTTTTGGACCAAATTGTATAGAAATCAGACAAAACAACATAACCCTCTGGGCATCCTGGGGAACAACTCTTTCCGCTTGTGACTTTATGAAATAAAAGGTTAAATCTATTTGCCTGACCTTCTGCAAAGAAAAAAGAAAAAAAAAGCAAAGGCAAAGGCAAAATGGTCAAATTACTGACATTTTTAGATTGCATCAAAACCTCAGGTAGCATTCTGACAGCATTTTAATCCCAGGCATCATTTTAAAACAAAACAGGGTTGAAAATGTAATGTAGTTTCTGGTGGTCCTGGAAGACTACCAACAGATGAGACTTGTCAAAGATTTCCGTAGAATCACCTTATCCCTTTAATTTCTATTTTTCCTGAAATTTCTGCTAGAAATCAATCTAGCAAATGGCTGCTAGGCTGATGGCAGACTCCGCTCCACCCCCCCCCCACACCCCATGCTCTCTGCTCTCCACTCATCCATCTTTTTTGGTTATAATATTGATGTATTATTCTCATTGCATTCCTTTGCCATTGTTTATTTTATTGTTCTATTATTTTACTTCTGTTCTGTTTACACTCCTTTCATTTTCTTCCTTTTTATTATTGTAAGCTTCCCACATTGAGATAAGTTAAATTAAATTATTAAATTATTAAATTATTATTAAATTAAATTATTAAATTAAATTATTATTATTAAATTATTAAGTAGGGAATAAATTTAACAAATTTAACAAATAAATAAATTTCCCAAAGAAGAGTAAAATTGGGTTCCTTAAGGCAATTAATAGCTAAATGAAAAGGTAAAGATGCTGGAAAGTTGAGGTTAGTTACTGGTGTCCATATGGATGCAGCCAGGCAATTATTGGGGCAATGCTGTGAAAATGGTTTGTCACTGCCTTTGATTACTTTTTAAAGAAAACTCTGCAATCTAGTCAATAACCTTAGTCATGCCTATCTTCAGGGTATGGTTAAAAAAAAAAGTCAAGATAGTGGGATGTGATGGTGCAATCAACACTCCATCTAATTTTTAGGTGTATCTAAAATCCAAGTGAGCTTTAATTGTACAGTAACAACTGCCATATTGACTATTTTGACAGCTGTGGATACATCACAGCCTAAGATTTCCTATTAAAATACCAACCAGGTCCACCCTGTTTAACTCCTGAGCTTGCCTTCTTCTGAGACAGTAACTTCATCCAAGTCAATGAGCTTAAGTGCTATTTAGAAGGTCCAGAAAGTTGCCAATCAGATTATTTGCTCATCTAATGGCTTTCTAAATCTGTGGTTTCAAGTGGGAGTTTTGTCCATCTTTACCTAGATTTATTGTATTTATCTGAGAGGAAGATAACTTGAATTTAAGACAATTTAAGAAAAAAGATTTTAGAGAACATGCATACAAATTATTTTCCTTCTCCAGTTTCCCTATATTGTGGTGGCGAACCTATGGCACGCATGCCAGAGGTGACACTTGGAGCCCTCTTTGTGGGCACACATGCCATTGCCCCAGCCCTGCCTCCCCACAACCCCCTCCTCACCAGCAGCCTGCCTGGAGAAGAGGCCCCCCCAGGCACAGCCCCCCCCAGAGCAGTGCAGCCAAGCACATGGCAGCCGGTAAGCAGGGGCAAGACTCCACCCTCGTACCACATCATGTGCAGATGATGCTGTGGGGTGCAGGCAGAGGGCGTGGCCGCCATGGCATTGCAAGGCTGCCTGGGTGATCTGTGGTGAGTGGCCCTATGGGTGGGTGGAGCGGGGGGCAGAGTGTGGGTGGACCAGGGGGCGGGCCAGTTTTTGGGCACTCAATCTCTAAAAGGTTCGTCATCACTGCCCTATATTGTCAAATGGGATTCCATCTTCAGCCATCCTGCACAATTTCCTCCGACCAAATGTATGTATGTTGTGTGATACACTTGTATAAACAAAAACATGCTGGCCAGAAGCAACTTTCTCTCAAAAACAAAGTAAAGCCAGAGCAAAAAAAGTCCACCAATATTTACTGAACTTATAATTGATATTATTGATTACAGTTATTTTCCTTTAAGATAGGGCACTCCTAGTACAAAATGATTTCCCCAACAGCAAATATATAGACAATAATGTCTCTCACAGAAACAATTACCTTTTTCACACATGTCCATGCACATTCTATTAGAGAGAAAGGGAACAATTGAATCCAGCAAACATAAATTGATGCACTGCTCTATCGTGAGCCCATTGAATTCAATGATACAAGATGCTACTCTATGAGGAGCAATCTGTTTATTTCATGTTACTTCATAGGAAGTTGGTGGAATGTGGTATTGGAGAAACAACTTTCCCCCTAAATTTACAACAGTTTCAGCTTAATTTACAAGGTAGTTTTGAACAATCTTAGGGTTCCCCCCCTTTCTTTTTTGGTCCTCAGTGCCAGATAATTGCTTTATTAGCTTGCTTCTACATTCTCCTCAGGCTTTATTGCCCATTTCTTTTATCATGTAAAGCTACTCTCTCATTTCAAAGATAATCATTTAGGGAGGGATCTTCCATGTTCTTTTCAGGTTAATAGGAGGGCTTTTGATATATAAAGCATATGCTTGTCACTGAACTATGGCTCTTCCCCAATTTCTAAATCAAATAAGAATAATATTCCAACTTCTCTTCTAAGGAAACAGCAGTTCTTTGTTCAAAATGCATTAATCTAGACAGTGAGAATAACACTCGAGTTGGTTGGCATCCTTACTTGTCTAAAATGGATTCAAACAAACCCCTCTGCCAAATGAAAAAAAAAATAAAAGTAAGAGCTTGAAATTATCACAAATTATTTCTCTGTCCATTCAAGGCTGAAAGAACCATGTTGCTAATTTATTCTGGAATAATGTACCATGTTGGTGGTATAACCCTCAAGTCAATCATTCAGCTGTGCATCATCCTGATTCATTACATTCAGTTAAAACACTGGCTTGTCGCATTTGATGACTTAGATAAATAATAACAATAGTGAAGCTAATTCCTATCAAACTAGAGAATTCTGCCAAATTGTTTTATGGTTTCTGATGCACTCCAGAAGCAATCCATTCTGCATATTTTCTTGCTCTTTATTCTGAATGGAACTCAGCTGCAAATAAAATCAGCCTTCAATGTTTGGGTGGAGAGATATCAGGCCAGAAAGATAACAAATAAAAATTGTTGTAAGAAATGCTTAATTTGGGGGGGGGGTTGTGCTGCAGTTACTGAACATCTTTAAAGCTGAATATTCCTGTTTGTTTTATGCATATTTTATTAAAAAAATAGACCAATTCCTTAAAATACTATATTTCTTAAAATATTTTTTATAATCCTCAATAGTCTTTCTGTATTAACAACAGTACTCCCCATCCCCCAATTACTTCTCAGTCACTTTCCTTTAACAACAACTTTGTCTGATATATCTTTAAAGAAAATCCAGAACATTTTATTTCATTAAGTGCTTCACAGCAAGTCCTACATAGATTACTGCTATTGACCTGGGAATATGGCTTATCCAGAATTATTTTAGTCATGCAGACTATTAGATTCTCAAAAGTTGTTTGGTAGCTTGCCTTCTTGAAATGAAGAAAATTGTTTCAATGTATCACTACAGAGAAGTTCACCTTTGTTATGAGGAGTGATAATATGTTTATTTAAATAAGTTAAGCTCCTTTTTATTCCAAGCTGAGTCCAAATTGATTGTAATAAATCCAGACTGTTCATCTCTTCTATTGTTGCCTTATTGTAAATGAACTTCACCTAACTGAAGCTAAATTCCCATGCACATTGATGACTTGGAACATATGCCCTTGATGTGTGTAAATATATTTACATTCAAGGAAGAAGAAAGAAATATGTTAAAAGCTTTACTGCATAAATTTGAAATCTATTGTATATTCATGCATATAAAAAGAGAGTTAGGGACCTGTATCATATCTGAAACTAAAGAGTTAGCCTTTTGGTACATTGGTTGAATCTTTGATTAAAGGTGAAATTGTTCTGAACATAAGAAACAACAGAGGATAACGATGCCTACTTAGAGAAATCAACTTGTCACTAGTATATGCTATTCATGTATGCCAGGTAGAAGAAGCTGTTCATCAGAATTGAAAATATAACTAAAAATAATGATAATATTCCAATATTCCATTAATATTCTTGGCTAGCACTCAGGATAAAAGGGTTACAGAATGAAAGGACACCAGCAACACCTAGTCAGGAGTGTAACTTTGGCTCTAACAAAGGAACCAAAAACAACCAAAAAAGCTTGGAAACAGAGCAAAGTGTATGTAAATAATGCAACAAGTATAATATGATTCTTGCTTGTAGATAGAATCCAGCATAATAGAATCAGGAGCGTGTAAAGTATAACACAGCTAAAATGTGCAGAACTATGAGAACTATACATAGAACAGCCAAAGGAGTATTAATCTCAAAAATGTGATATTTTTCATAGGCTCCACCAAGGACTGGATGAGACAATGGAAAGAAGGCAAAGTTGAACAATACACACTACATCAATGGAATCCTTATTGCTTATAATATTAATACTGGTGCAAGTCAATACAGTAATGAATGTGGCTACTATAGATTGAATCCTAAGTCAGGCTTGTATCTAGTAATCATGCATTTAATGTAATATAATGAAGACATAATATAATGAAGCCCCAGTAACCCTACTGAGTGGCTGTAAAGTGAAAAGATATAAAAATAGTAATAATACCAAAAAACCCATCCTGGCCCAGAAAAATGTATAAGATACACACTAACACAATGGTACTAACAGTAATACAGTGCATTGTATTATACAATGTAATTGTACAATAATACAATAGTTACAATATGGTGATTTAGTCAACATAGAAATATTACAGGGGAAACATTTCCACAATTAAACAGACATGAATATGCTTCTTATGAAACTGGATGTCACACAACAACTTAACGCATTACTCTTAATAAAGATGTATAACCAGTTAGTATATGCTATGAGAAATAGTAGCACTGAGAACAAAACTGGAAGAACTGGACAGAATGGAACCAAAAGAACTTATTCATCCTGCTAAACAACTAACTAGAGCTATGGATATACAGTAGTTCACCAGAAACATGGATGTTTGAGAAGATGCCAGACATAAGTGGAACTCCTAGCAAAACTGGGCAGGTACAAAGATATTTTCCACATTGGATTTACCAAATAAGTTTTGGGCAGAGAAGGCATACATCTTTGAATGTTTAATGTAGGTCCATATAATCAATACAAATATAAATATATACCATTTGGGATTTATTTGTTTTGCTCTTGACATTATATAACACACACAAAAAATGGTTGCAGGCCTTGCAGGAAACATGGAATAGAAGAATGGCATACTTGTGCCACAAAGGATGAATGTGATCATCAGTTGAAAGTGGTTCTAGAAATACATTCTAAAATATTAAAGTGAACAAAAGCAAATATTGTTTTAACATTAAAGAAATGTAGAATCTTGGAAACATATTAATAATAATATGAGATTAAACCAGACCTGGCTACAATAAGACAATTGTAGATATGCCAAAACTGACATGCCAGGAAAAGATTCAGAGAATTTTGGGAATCATAAATACTATCTTGAAACTAGTCCTATTCTGGCTGCCCACATCACAAATCAGAAGACCTTGCTTTGCAAAGGTGCCATCTGGCATCCGGCATATGACCAGGACCAAAATTACGTGAAGAATACTCTTAAATACAGCACCTATTTTGCAATTTTATAATCCTTCTGCAAGAAGCAAAGTATCCACAGATGCTACAATGCAAGTTACATGGAGCAGATGTGTAACTAAGAAGCTAAACAGACTAATTGAAAAGTGTTGAATGTTGACCAAATAAGTTATTTTATTTAGAAAGAATGTGAGAAAGCTTTGTTTTTCTTTTACTAAAAATTGAACCAACTCATATTATGGGTTGTAATTATGTGAACTTTGCAATATATTAAGTTCCTTTTTGTTCCAGATGAGAATTGGGTTCAAGCTGAACTTAATGAACTCTATCAGTTCGCCTTTTGTGTCACCGCATCCTCATAAATGAACAAGAATGGAAAGAAAAATCTTACTGTAAATTAAATTTTCTTTTTCTCAGGTTGGAAGATTGTAGCCCAGTCAATTCACTGCTTTGTTTATTTCCTACTTGAAGAGGAGTATTGGCATTGCCTTTAATCACAAAGCCAGTTAATCTATCATAGTTCTGCCCACTTTTTCCTAGTGCTCCTTGATTTTAGAAAGGTTTCTGGTCTTTTAAATTTACCTGGAAATGTTTGCATTGTAACATGGAGCCATCTCTATGAAGACATATATTCTGCCAATAAATTGTGAGTTACTGGACAGAACTTCTGGCAACCCTAACAGAGTCTAGGAAAGAAGAAGGAAAAGGTACATCTTCTACTAATACAGTACTTGTGCAGAGTTGGGGGATTGAAAACATCAAATGAAAGAAATTCTGGCATTCATGTGAAGATGAGGGGAATGGAGTTTACAAAACTTATAGTTGGCCTCTTAACCCCTTTGCAGAAATTAGGGACTTACATAACACTGTTGGGATCAACTAAGCTCAGTCTTTTAACCGTCCTGCCCTCCCCTTTTGTATATTCTGGTAGTTGTTATTGCAAAGATCTCTGAATTTTATTATACGTCTAGCTGCTGATAGATATTAAGCACACCTTGGCCATCACTTCAGTTATTTCCATTATGAAACTTCAATGTTGTGTGACCTATGATTAATGATAACTTGTATAGAAAAACTGGTTGTTTCTTTTTAAAGTCCTGTAGGTTATGGGTAAAGATCAAGGCTTACTGAATTCTAAACTGCACTGAGACTGTAAGAATTTAGATAATTTTCTGTTTTTTCACTGCGGAAATACAGAGCTGAATAAATTATGGATTGAAGGTTAAATGTAAATGACTTTCATAAAGGGCCTCATAAACCATTGCTGAAGTAAGGCAGATTGGTCAAGCTACCCTCTTTAGAGCACAATCACATTATGGTGGGGATTACTGGAAGATAATATGATATCTGAAGAAACCCCTCCAATTGTATTGATCTAAGAACATCTCTGAACAACATCTGTAAAGGCATTCAAGATATTCGAAGATGTTCAAGATTAAAACAAAAACATGGAAAAACAAGAAAAGTACTTCAAAAAATCTCAAAACCGAGCAGGAGGTTCCAACCTTGGATCAGTATGCTAGAAGACAAAGAAGATAAAACAAAGATGGAAGGTGTATTCAGAAATTCTCCTAGTAATGTAATGCAAAATGTCAACATCCAAGATACCTTAGAAGATATTCCCTATTTGCAAGAACCTTTAGCACCAGAAGTTAGATCAGCACTTCAGTCATTGCCATATTGGAGCATATGCAACATCTACAGAAATATGACAAGCAACAGAGGAAGAATTAACAAATATTATAACCAAACTATGCCAACAAATTTGACAAGTGTCAACAGATTGGAAGAGGTCAACCTACATATCAGCACCAAAAAAAAAAACAACTTAACAATTTATAGAGGACCCTAAATGGAAAGGGAGATGCCAGATGGTCAAGCTAGATTTAGAAAACACCAAGAAATATTGATTATGCATTCTGGATAACTGAGAAAGCCAAAAACTACCCAATATAAATCAATATGTGCTTCATTGATTATAGAAAGACCTTCTAATAGGGATCCCAAACTATCTCATTAACTTCATGTGAAATCTATATACATGTGAGGAAGCCTCAGTCCAAAATAAACATGATGAAATTGCTTGACCCTGGCAAAGCAGCAAGACTATATACTCATCCCTTATTTATTCAAAATTTTTGCTGAATGTACACTGAGATAGGCTGGATTGAAAAATATGACTGTAGTTTTACAATTGGTGAAGCAAATATCAATAAACTCCACTGTGCTGATGACACTATCCTGAAAGCTGAAAATGCAAATATCTGGAAACTTTCATAATAAAATCAGTGAACGTCATGAAAAGTATGATACTAAGATTAAATATAAAAACAACCAAACTATTGGTAGAATAACTATCCTTTAAGAAATGACAATGAAGATACTGAAATGATTGATACTGTCTGCCATTAGGATTGTTTATCAACAGTCAATGAATCAGTGGTCAAGTTTGCTGAAGAATAGCATTTGTTAGAGTAGCAATTAAAGCTTTGGAAAAGAGTCAGATTGTAACATCTGAATACATTTCTCAAAGTTTAGAATCAAATAGACAATGGTTTCCTCTGTGACACTCTATGGAAGCAAAAGTTAGATTTAGAAGAAGCAAAATAGAAAGCATAAACCCTCTTTTGAACTTGGATGTTGGAGAGGATTCCTCAGAATACCATGGATAGCTAATAAAAGAAACAAAAATGGATTATAAAACAAATCAAGATAGAGTTTGCACATGAGTACATAAGAGTCGTGGTAGTGCAATGGCTTGAATGCAGGTATTGCAGGCTAACTCACTCCTCACTGCTCACTGCTAAGAGTTTGATTCTGACCTGCTCAAGATTGACTCAAGCTTCCATCCTTCCGAGGTTGGTAAAATGAGGACCCAGATTGTTGGGTGGAATATGCTGACTCTGAAAACTGTTTAGAGAGGGCTATAAAGCACTATGAAGTGGTATATAAATTCTATTGCTATTGCTATGAGTACAAATGCCCATCCTTAGATTATCATATTTTAGACCTATTATGCAAAGACAAGGCTCTCTCTTTATAAGTCTGTAAAGCTGTAGAAGGTGGAAGCAAAGAGAATAACCAGCAGCAAGATGAATGGACTCAAAAGAATGGTGATGGGTGCACTTGTAAGGGACAAATTGGGGACAGATCACCCTGGAGTAGGGTAATTTACTGTTATTTTATTTATTTTATTTTACATTATAGTAAAGTTTACTTATATGGTTGCTAAGAGTTGATACCAACTTGATGACATACAATCAATCACTCAATCACACTATTGGTTTAATTCTACTCCATGTCAAAATACATTATCAACTATATACTACATGAAACTATTGTCTTAAATTATCAGCTAAATACATAAAATGATTGCTTTAAATGTATATACCTATATTCTGTATTTCAGTGAAATGAACATAAAACAACTATTTATATTATGCTATGATGTAATTTCCATCCATCAACAAAACTGAGGAAGCTGTGAAAATTCTCAACTGGGGTGGAAGATGGGCAGCTATATTTTTATAGCCACCCATCTCAACTTATCTCAATCACTCTGGATGACTTACAATTCTAAATGAAGATTTGCATTTCGAATTGAAACAATTTGAAATATTCATGGGAAATGGAGAAAATTGAAATTTAATTTAGGTATGACAAATGTATAGTTGTAGTCTGGCAATATTGGGGAAGGCTTCCAGACTGTTTTGGAGAGAAGTAAACAGTTCACAGTTTGGGTAAATTCCTAGATTTGTTGTAGATCCTGAATGCACTCTCAGTTGGGGCTGGAGTGCAATGCTTTGTGGTATCTGAAAGCAACATAGATATTGAAATGCAAATCTTCTATTTTGAAAATTTCTATTCAGTGGTTCCATATAATTTTGGAGCTCAACTCATCCAATCCCTCAGTTAATAGCTTGGCCCGGTCTCTTGTTTATTAATGGCTCTCGTATGCCAAGATGTTTGAAAATTAAGACCACAGTCTCTATGGAGCAATTAAAATCACTGCGCTTCTAAGTCTTGTTACATAGTGGGTCCAGTTCAGTAAAGCATATAGTTTTTGCACTGAAAAATTATATCAGCTTTGCCTTGGGAATAATTGTTGTACCCAAAAGTTTCAGCATTGAAAGCCTTTGTATATTAAGCATTGGTTTAATTAGAAGGCAGCTTGCATATTTCTCTACCTCAAACAATTCAGTCCCCTGAGCCTCTAAGTGGGGAAAAAAATGAAGTTGGCTAAAATGCTCAGTTCAATTCATTCCTCCTTCACATTTTGTAGAATATTATGGCAAAGACAGATAATTTTGGAGTCAGCTCAAGCTTTGTGCTCTGCAATTTGCTTAATCAGTCTTAATGAATTCTTGCTGTGTTCCTCAGAGGGAAGAATTATTATTTCTATTCCTTAGGTGGAGACATCTTAGATACAGAAGCATTGTAGAGTAGTTCAAGGTCACTTCACTGAAATCAGGGCCTTAAGCTGCACTGAACTAGGCAGGAACTTTTATTCCTCTCTTTCACTTGTTGTTAACTGAGATGTGTATATTTGGTAGAAATGGAAAAGAAATCCCATGGACTTTCCAAAATTAACCAAAATTAGCAGTAGCTTCAAACTCCATTCTGCAGGATTGTTCCCAAGATTGTTCTGCTGTTTAGTGTAATACCAGGTGGGGCTCTCTATATAAAGAAAGCAAATTCTCTGATAATTCTGAATCCAAATCCATAATGAATGAATATACTTAACAACAGAAATTTGCCCAAGCTGAAATTTAGCAATACTTTGGTTTCAACTCAAACAATTTGCTGAACCATTTTTTCTAAACTTTATGCTCTCCCATTTCTTCTGTTTCAAGTCCTTTAATGGGAACTGAAATCCAACATATACACTGTGGGTACTATATGTTCTATGCATTTCTGGTTAATCACTCCTGAAGCTTATCTTATTATTCTTTTTTGTTCTATATCAACCTTTGTTTTATAGAATCAGGATATTCCCTACCCATACACTAACTTAACTCACACTAACTTAGCTTGCAAAAAGATCATTGCATTATGTGTCAGATCATGCTTTTGAACATGAACATAAATTTGATGAATAAATAAATAGAGAAATAATTAAAGACTACCTTTCTCAATAGTATAAATAAAACCCTTCCAGATATTGCTTTTAGCCTGGCGCCATATGTCCCTTAATCCTTTACATTTGTTGTGAATAATAGTGTGCAAAACACAAATGGTTTGCTTTGATGAACATTTGCAGTCCATGCCTATTTAATTCTGTATTTGTTTGCTAGAAACTTCTAAACCAGCTCCAAATACTGTATATTAAATATGTATGTATACTATAATACAGCAATCACTTTTACCATTGCATAAATCACTTTGGCCAATGCATTGTATCCAGGAAAACAACAAACAATGAGACTATTTATTTATTTCTGAATTATTGAATTGATACTCCACCTTTCTGGATATGCCCAAATTCAACATGATTTACAGCAATAAAAATAGCATACATAATGAGAAATTTAAAACAATTAAAAACAAAAAGCTGTGACTGCATTTCCAAAAGCATCTCTCCTGCTCAACTGAGTATCCTTACATATTTATGACAAGAAGTAATGAGGCCCAAGTTATGAGTAATGAGGCCCAAAGTTAGTTAATGCTTTAAAAACTAATGCCAGCACCTTAATTTGTGCCTGGCACAAATCTGGTTTGTACACATCCTGTCCAGCATAAAGACATGTTGCACCTCCCAAATTTTGCTCATTGTTACTTTTTAAACCCTTTTAATGAGAATTCTACCCAACAACCTCTGCATTTTTTGCTTTCGGTCTTGCTACCTTTCGTTTAATATGTGGGCACATTAAATTGATTTTATCTAATCATCAGGGACAGATGCAATATGTCAGTTCAACAAATTGCAGTCACCTGATAAGCAAAACACAAGCATGTTTTACCATATCTCTATTTACACTATTTACACTTGCAGTCTTACCATTGTTCAACACCCTCATAGCATAGATGGCTTCCTTTTCATCAGTCCTATGAAAGGAGACCAAAGAAATTAGGTATTTTTAGCTTTGAGGAGAGAAGATTGAGAGGGGGAGAGGTACAATAGAAGGCCATTCACATACTTGAAAGGTTGTCATATATAGACAGTTAAGACTTATTTTCTATCACCAAGAGTCTGAGACATGGAAAAATAGTTTTAAATTATAGATTCCATGTGAACACTGGAAAAAACTTCCTAAAAGTAAGAGCAATTTAATATGAAATCAATTACCTAGAAAGGTTGTAGGCTAACCTTCACAAGAAAAGTTAATGGGCAACCATCTCTTCTGGATGCTTTAATTTGGATTCCCACACTAAGTTGGAGGTTAGATTCAGCAACCTAAATGTCCCCTTTCAGACTCTGTAATTATGATTCTATGGTGGAAAGTTTTTCTATGCAACAGAATAATAAATATTGCTATTTGTTCTTCGATACCTATTATCACAAGTTATGTACCTTTTGCTTATCATGTCCCTTCAATAACATAATAGGTTTAACAGCAGCAGGTGTTTGATTCATGATTATTTGGACTGCTGGAAAAAAAGTTTCAATTTACTAATTGAAAGTCATTACCAAGAAGGAATTGAAATGGGATTATCTTTCTCAATGTAATGTATTATTTAGCTCGCAGTAATGAAGTCACATGTTTCCTGTGATGTCAGGGTAAAAAAAAAACCAGTTACTGGCAGAATATTAGTGACGCTCTACATCTCAGCCAATGTAATATCTGGAGAGAGTAGATTTAGAGAGTATGTTGTGGGTTCCACATTTCATTCTTATCATTGTTTCCTGCGAAGAATAGTCTTGCTTATTTGGATTTCTATTTAAATGTTTTGCAAGCTCAGGGAAATCAATAAAGTACATACGAGCTAACTTAACAGAGCCTGCAGTTCCTGGTACTAGAAAATTTTGAGATAAATGTAATCCCATATGCAGAAAAGTATAAAGCAGGTTTTTATGGGCCAATTCACCCAAACTGAATTATTTATGGATCACATTTCAAATTTTAAGAATTATGTACCTTTTTTGCTTAATGAATTTATTTATAATTTTATTTTTTTATTTTTTTATAAAACTTACTGGCCATCCATCTTACTATAGAGTAACTCTGGGCAGCTTACAGTCATTAAAATATGTCTAGACATGTCCATTAAAATATAAATAAATTAAATCTAAGAACACATGGAGAGAATGGGGCAGAATGGGGAGAGGTGGGATCCGTTGTTACTTGATCAACCATCTCCACTGTGCTGTTCCCCCATTGGGGTCCCAAGTCAACTGGCAGAGGCAGGTCTTTAAGCCCGTATGAAAGGATAAGAAGGCCAATCTCACATTGTGGGGCAAAATGTTCTAGAGGACAGGAGCCACAGCAGAGAAGGACCTCCTCCTGGACCCCATCAGCTGGAATAATTGGGCTGACAGGACCTGCAGCATGCCTCCTCTGCCGATACGAGTGGTATGGGCCAATCCCAGTGGGGTGACATGGTCCTGGACCCATGCCATGAAGGGCTTTAAAGGTGATCATCAACACCTTGATTTGCACACAAAACAGACTGGCAGCCAATGCAGCTCATGGTGTTACAGGGGCCATTCTTGGGATCTCCAAAACTGCCCACGCCACCACACTCTGTACCACACTTGGTATCTATTGCATAATCAGTATCAGCTCTGGCAATCTATTTATTGTTGGGTCCTTGGTTTACATGCAAACGCCACTCTTCCATGTAAAGATACTTAGCCTGGGAAGTCTGCAGGAAAACAAATAAATTGAGAGAACACCAACAGTTCAATCCTGGGTATATTCTCTATTATTGGAATCCACCTTCATATAGAGCATATATCTGACTGTGCACCAATTCTCTCTTCTCTTACCTTTGGCTTTGCAGTGGTATGTAATACAATAAAAATTGACACACAACAGTTGTTTCACAGAAACAAATTATCAGAAGCTGGGATGAGCCACTTAAAGAAATTTAAAATTTGTTTAGAGCTTGCATATAATAACTGCTCAGAGCGTTTTCATTTACTTTATATGATTTTCATTCTGAGTTCTTTATAATTTATATGCCCAAGTAATTAGCAAAATATAATTCTATGACTCAGAAGTCTACAAAATCTGAGAGATAAAATGTGCAATGCATTATAACCATGTTCTTCCAAATGTGGAGCTATTTTCTGTCTAGATATCCCAAACTGAAAGATCAATGTGACAAGAATAACTTGTTGAAGACTGAAAAGTTTAGTTAGAAATTCCCTCAGGTTTAGTCAAACATGTATCTATTTCCTAATATTTAGTTGGCTGGTCAATTTCTATTAGGGAGATGGGAAAGAGCTAATAAATTCTACTCACACACATTCACTTTAGATAAAAGGAGATTCCAATGCATTCCCTTGTTGGTGATTTTAAAGTTCCCCATTTCACATCATTACCTAATGGGAGGCTATGAAAGGGGACAATAATCATGTCACGATGTTATTCAAGTGTTACAGGGATGGATGGGTTTAGAGTTACACTTTCAGACATTTATCATATTTTTAAGGTCACAGCCCCCTGCTGCTTTTAAGGCCTTTTTTTAAAAAAAAATGGGTGTCATTCCCAGAGATAGAATATAGAATCATAGGATTGGAAGGGACCTTTGAGGTCTTCTAGTTCAACCACCTACCCAAGTCAGGTATCATCATAACATCTCAGGCAATCTTTTCTTGAAAATCTTTAGTGATGGAGCACACACAGCTCCTAGAGGCAAGCTATTCCACTGCTTAGTTCCTGTCAGGAAATTCCTCCTTATTTCCAAGTTTGATTTTCCTCCTTAGATGCTATGGAGAATAAATTGACATCCTCTTCCTCGGGGCAGTCCTTTGACTATTATAAGACTGCTATTATGGCTCCCCCCAGTCTTCTCTTGATTAAGCTAAACATAACTAGTTCCTATAATCATAGCTCATAGGTTTTAGCCTCCAGATCCCTTATCATCTTTGTTACTCTTCTCTACATTCTTTCTAGGCTCTCTTTTTTGTATTGTGGCAACAAGAACTGGACACAATATTCCAAATGTGGCCTTACTAGTGCATTACAGAGTGGCATTTTCACTTTCCTTGATCTTGATACTATCCATCTATTGATGCAGACCAGAACCTTATTGGCTTTTTTGGCAGGTGTACCATACTGCTGACCCATACTTAAATGATAGCCCATCAGTTCTTCCAAATGAAACTGTAATCTTTAATGTGACATGGAAGAAACATTATTAAATACAATTGCAGTCCAGTACTATAAGTCCCAGCAGACATTGCCACAGACAGGAAGATGAACGACTTGGGAATGGGTTGGGGAAGGAGACAAGAGGAATACAATGGAAGTTTTGTATGTAAAACCATTATGTGTTACAACTTACAGGAATATCTGTTAAGAACTCTTTAAGAACAACACAACGATAATTATATCAGTAATTAATTATAACTGAAGTTCATGTAAAATGTAATTCAAATTAAATTAAATCACATTTAGTTTTGATCCTAGCCTTGCTTATGTCAACTCTAATTCTGAAAGATATTGCACATTCTTGTACTACAGCATAAATGTACTTCTCATATCCTCAATATACTGGGAGATGGAGGAGAGAGAAGACAGTAAATGAGGTTAAAACAGAATTTACAAAGCAAAACAACATTTTTCTTAAAGCTCATTCTTGTTTTTTTATGAATTAATTTACTTCTTTTTCCTCTCCTATATTTCCTTCAGTTTTAAAATCACTATTCACTTGGAGTCTTTGGTACTCTCTAAGCTTGTTTGTTTGCTTGCAGACATTTCATTACCTGACTAAGTTACACAATCAGTGCTATTGAGTGTAGGATTTGCTCCCTGTTTCTATACAGTAGCTTGCCCTGTCAGTGTTGGTGGGGGTTCTGCCAGATCTGGAGGAGACCAGATTAAGTAAAGTTTATATAGTGATGAGAATACGGTGCTTTTCTGATTCTTTTCACCCTTAGGATGTTAATATTAAAGCTGTAGATTACAATAATTCCTTATCTACTTTTCTAATTCAATTTTATATATATCTATTAGAATTGCAAGCAACCTATGTTGCTTCGAGGGAAATAGCAGAAATTATTTAATAGTGAAATGTGAAAATACCAGATAGTTTCATTGGTGAATGATCCAAATTTCATATTAAAACTACTAGGCAAAAATCTATAAATGCACCCAGATGAATACATTTGATACTATGTCTATAACTGCAAGGAATATTTACTGAATGTAATACTGGTCAGCAGCTTGTGGACCAAAATTATACTCCGGATATTAAAGGTATGATATATTAAGGCATAACAGACCCTGTCATTTAATTAGAAAGTCAAGAGCTTTTTTCAAGGACCAAACAATAAACTTCATCTTATTTCTGTACAGAAATGAAACTTAAAATCAATTGAACATGGAACAGAGAATATGGTACGTGTCCTTTCGATTTTGTTTGTGAAATGCAGAGCAAGCACTATCAATACAGAAAACCACATTTATCCTCTATGAGACATTTCTCTTTTCTATTTCTGTGGCAAAATATTTCATACACTACAGCTATGTTGATCTTTGACATAGATAGCTGATTTGTTGGAAGCAGGAAATGATTCCAGCTTCTAAACAAGACAAGGTCTTAGGAGAAGGACTGTATTCTATTTATACATTTGTTGCATATTGCATATTCTCCAGTTCCTTTAGAATAAAGTTTAAAGACAAAAGCTTCTTCAGAGGGCAAGATACTTTAAAGAGAGTAATTTCAATGGACTATGACCGTGGTGGCAAACCTCTGGCACGTGTGCCACAGATGGCATGCAGAGCCCTCTCTGTGGGCATGCGCGCCGTCGCCCCAGTCCTGGGTCTTCAGCTCGGTTTTATAAAATCTTTTCGCTTTAGGCCTCCGCCGCCGTGTACAAAAAAAAAAAGGTTCAATCAATCAATCAATTTCAACTTCTCCTGGGGAAAAAAAAGATCTTCAAAGTTGGAATTGATTGATTAAACTTTTTAGTCCCACCCAGTCTGCCTTTACCACCGCAGCCACGCCCACCCAATGGGTCACACCCACCTGGCACGCAACGATACATAAATGGGTTTTGGGTTGCAGTTTGGGCACTCGGTCTCTAAAAGATTTGCCATCACTGGACTATGAGTAACTAGGCAGGTTATCAAAGAGGTTGGAACATGGGTGGTGATTTCATCTATACTTCCAATTGAAGATCAACAATCATGGAGGGAGCAGAGGATTATAGAAGTAAATTGCTCTCTCAAAGGATGGTGCCACGTGAGAACTTCGGCTTTCTAGAACATGGATTACACTATCTACAGGAATCAAGAGATGGGCTGTACTCATGAAGATAGGTAAGAATGTTTGGAAAACATCATCTGAAGGCATTTAAATTAAAACTGGTGGGGGTGAATGACAAACTTACAGGACTTAACCACAAATCAAATAATGAGGAAGGGAATGGTGAAGAAGGGGCTCACAAGTACAAATCAGGAGATACAGGGAACAAAACTAGGGACAACTATAAAGGATTCAAATGCCTGTATACCAGTGTTCATAGTATGGGGAACAAACAGGGAAAGCTTAAAAGTCTAGTATATGAGGGAAAGTATGATATTGTAGCTATCACTGAAACTTGGTGGAATGGAATCCATGACTAGAACTCACAATTAGAAGGATATAAATTGTTCAAAAGGAATAGACCTAACAAAAGAGAGTGAGGGGTTGCATTGTATATAAAGAAATACTACGTCTCCACAGAAATTCACAACACTAGGGATGAAAGCCTTCTTGAAAGTATTTGAGTAAGGTTTAGAGATAAAAGAAATGACTTTGCTATAGGCGTGTACTATCAGCCACCCCACAAACTAGAGGAAATAGATTAATTTTCTGCTAATCAGTTAACTGAGATGTGTAGGAAACACACCACTGTAGTAAGGGGGACTTTAACTACCCTGACATCAACTGGGAAACAAACAATACCTGCTATATAGTTTAGTATCTGATACTAAACTATTAGATAACAACAACAACAACAACAACAACAACAACAACAACAACAACAATAATAATAATAATAATAATAATAATAATAATAATAATAATAGAGTTGGAAGGGACCTTGGAGGTCTTCTAGTCCAGCCCCCTGCTCAGGCAGGAAACCCTATAGTATTTCAGACAAATGGTTCCAGGCTACCGTAACTTCCTGGATAGAAAGAAGTCTTAACGGTTCAACTTAATTCATTGCAAGCAACAAGGCTTTTCTGAATTCTGAAATGCATTTATATCATCTGATTGCAAAGATTGTTGATTACATTTTGCTGCCCAGGATGATGAAACATGATATGCTTTACTTACCCAAATCAAAACATCTGCTACATAAATCCAGGAAAGCTATTTGAATCCAAGAAATTTAATAATAACTAAATTTGCTTGTCCAGAGATAGCAATAGCACTTAGACTTATATACCGCTTCATAGTGCTTTTACAGCCCTCTTTCAGAAGTTTACAGAGTCAGCATATTACCCCCCAACAATCTGGATCCTCATTTTATTGACCCCAGAAGGATGGAAGCCTGAGTCAACCTTGAGCCAGTGAGAATCAAAGTGTTGAACTGCTTACAGACAGCAGTCAGCAGAAGTAGCCTGCAGTACTGCATTCTCACCCCTGCATCATCACGGCTCATGGTGGTGGATAACTATGGATAATTCATAGTTCTACCAATCAGTATTTCCATCTTCTACAGATTTAAAGGTGATAAAAAGTTATTAAAGGTTTTGGGGGGAAAATAGAATTGCAAAGGTCTTCTTGGCCCTTAAGTATTTTTTTTCTCTCTTCCCATTCCTCCTCTCACATGAGGCAGAAAAAGAAAGGAAGCAGGAGACAAGAAAATAACTTTTCCCAAGAGTTCTCACAATGCACAAAACAACTGTCAATTCTGAATCAAGACCCTGTGATGTGTCTTACTTTATTGAAGTTGGTGTTGCCACTGGCTGCAGAACACAAGTAACTAATTTATTTTAAAAAACGCTTTAGCAAAACAAAGCAACACAGGCTCATCACCTTTTATAAAATCCCAATTAACCTCAGATTCAAATGTGCACATTGAGCAATAGCAACTGCTGCTGGGACAGATTTAAAACTGAAGGAAGAAAAAAAAAGCCATTATGTGAAGATCAATAACTAACTTAATGAAAATTAGAACATGTTTTATGCCCCTTGGAAATTATTTGAGGATTAATAGCATGCTTGTCTTTATTTCCCTTCCATCTGCTTTGCCATTCTATAGCTCATCTTTGAGACTGCTGCTTTGATCAACTTATTTCTTCAACCTATAGGAGAGTTTGGTAAGTTCTCAACATTTCCTGTGCCACCAAAGTTAATTTTTATTTAGGAAGGGATGGAAGACAACAATTAATAAATAAGCAAAAGTATCTACTGAACTTTGCATGTTGGCATTCCTTGTCTGAAGAACTCTGGAAACATTTTTATGTTAGCAGACTCCTGGACATGCTATTTAAGTTCTAATAATTTTGATCAAGAAGTCTAAGGTCCTTCTGATGTTAGGGAGAAACATTAGGAAAGCCTAATGTTCCCCACGAGTTAATAGATGCTGTAAACACTTGGATCATCTGGAACCACTTATCTAGCCTGTAAGCAAACTCCCTTGAAAACAAAGGGGCTTATTTTTAAATAGATGTGCATAGAATACAGATTAAAAACCTGAAATTGCATGTATTCTTCTTAGGAGCATGTCCTGTTGAACCCAATAGGATTTCTAAGGAAACTTTCAAAAGTATGGTTATATTTATTTATTGCCTGTTGAAGTTGTACGGATCTTTTCTTTCCCAACAGATGGTAGCATCATGAAAAAAGTCAGGACAATCAATTCCTCCTCCACTGAGCAATCCTTGGCTTCAGCTGGCATACAATTTGCTTTCATGGTACTTCATGCTATTTCAGGGTTGGCTACTCAGTTTCCTCATGTTAAAGAGACAAGAGCCACGTCTGACCAGAAAAGCAGCCTGCGGGGCCATAGCTGACCTGGACTAATCACTTTTCTATACTTTATGACAAGTTCATAGAAGAGGGGGCAGTGGTCATTCAGATTCCTTGGTTGTACATCTCTTTGTATACCTCTTTGAAAACTATCTCCTCAGTTCAATAACATTAAAGATATCCATTATTTTCCAACTTATGGATGACATAATGCCACTGGTAGAATAGTGTAAAGCTCCTTCAAGCAAAGACTTGCCATGTTGCCTGTCAGCATGAGAATAAAGAAGTCTGGAGGAGACTTTTGTATACAAATTAGAGTACATGTAAATTTTTTAGAAATCCTTCTTAACCTCTGAATTAATAAAAATGATTTCAGTAGAATATGACAAAAAGTTAATATTCTTCACATTTTGGCTACTTTGCTAAATCAACAAATAGCTTCTGTGTTTGAGAGTTTTTAATTAGAATGCATCTCTTCTGAAAACCTTTAGGAGCTATTGTCTCTTCCTTGCTTTCTGTCATATAATACAGAGTCACTTTGCAGGGCAAGATGAGGGGCACATATATTCAATAAATAATTATGTAGAACTACTTTCTCTTTAATATCTTATTAGAACAAGAAGGCTAACTAAATGAGATATAACATGAAGACGCCTTTTTGATGGATGATGCAGAAACATTCTTTTGCATCATTTACACAGATATGAATGTACTATGTATGTGCCAAAGCCTACAACAAAAGGGTTCTTGATTAGATTGAGAAAGTCTACCAATGAGGATCCAGGTGTATTAATGAGTTGAGTTGATTATTCAGTAAGAATATACCTAACTTCACAAATTTCTTCAAAAATGAGTTAAAACGTGAAATTAAACAATACTGTGGGAGAAAACTAAATTATGTCAATCTTGAGTAGATAGCACTGAGGGCTTAGTCTACTTGGAAATCTGTGCTTTCAACTATGTTTGTGGTAGTGACTTAAGGATGCTATGTCTTGGATTACAACAGTCAGTTCCAACAAGCATATGACAATATGGTGCTTAATTCTCCTTGTGGGGAGTAACTGCATGTATTTATTTTTAGATATTTTTTATTTATTTTATTTTTAATTCCTGTAGGCATGAGGCTTATTTATTTATTTAGGAACAAAGCATTGAAAGAAGTTGAGATTTCAAAATTGACTTTGAAAGAAAGCAGAACTAATTGATTGATATATATATGTCCTTATCCCAGTCATGCCTTCACAGAGAAATTGAATAATAATCTAAGCTAAAGAGGAAAACAAGAAAGCAAAAAGAAATGGAAATGTAATTTCACAATGCTAATTTTCTAAAATTTGCTGAGGGTATGAATTAAGTGTTACAGGGCTTTCATTAATGTTCTCAGCTAATCATTTTTAATTTAATTATCATACAGGTGAATTTTTACTTGCTGGGATCATTTACATAACAGTAGTACTAATATTTGCAAATTGCAGTTGGATAAAAATCACCAGAACGCATAATATCTAAATGACTACAACTTTTGAATCTGATTAGTATCTAGCACAAAAGAAAAACAATCTTTAATTAAAGTAGAGAAATAACTCTGTTTTAAAAAAAATCAGTAGCTGAAAGTGAAATAATAAAACTGACATGTAACAAAGCTTTAACTTTAGGTAAAATGGAATAGAAGTCCTATTGAGGCCTAATTACATTTAGGACATTTGTATTTCTAGTTACATGTCTTTTCAGAAAGGTAATGTTATTAAATTATAGGGAAAATGGGGATACATAAAGTAGGTTCACTGGCTAACCTTAGAGCACTAATTTCCATCATCCCAGCTCTTAATGCATTGAATAGTCCAAACAATGCAGGTAATAGATATGAGCAAAAAGCTGCATTACATCTGCAAGGCATCTCAAAATATGTTTTAAATGGCACCATAGATTATCTGTTAAGATGCCTTGGGGAACTGACATCTAGAAATAAAAATATAATGATTAAGCAAAGTTAAAAAGGGAATGATAGCAAATTGGAATTTTATCTCAAATCTCCCAAAGTGAAAAGACATGTTGCCTTCAGTTTGTTCCATCTAGAAACAATGGAAATGATAGGATAAGGTACAATAATATAACCTTTACTGTCATTTTTTACTGTGAGCACACTGGTCCACATTAAAAATGAAATTCTGTTGCCTGCTCTAAAAAAAAAAGTATGTATCTACCCATATACATACATAACAGACATATACACATTATATATATATAGGGCCATATATATATAGGTATGTGCGTGTGTCCATTTTGAAAAAGGAAACTTGAGAGTTCACAAGGTTATGCTATATCAGGCATGTCAAACTCACAACATCATGTGATGTCGCACGACGTATTGCAACTTTTCCCCCATTGCCGGCAATGGGGTGGACGCGGTTTCGGCGTGACGCATCCGGCCCACGGGCCAGCAGTTTCACATACCTGTGCTATATGGAACAAAACTGTGACTGAATCTGGATGTTCTGCTTCGGATACCATGAAGCCTCCTCCCAGAAAGTAACAAGGCAAACAGGTCATGAAGAGGATAGGTAGCGTCCCAGACAATCCTGCGGACCTTGCTCAAGCATTGCTTATATGCTATGTCCTGGGTAGAAGGAAGTGAACTACCTATAATCTTTTCTTTTCTGCCATCCTCACCATTCTATACACCACCTTCCTGTCTGAAGCAGTAATGCTTCCAAACCAGACAGTAATGCAATATGATAGGATGCTCTTGATCGTCCCTCTATAGAAAATGGTAAGAAGGGAGGGGGGAATGTACTTTTTTCATGTGTTGCAGAAAATGGAGGTGCTGCTGTGCCCACTTCACCAGTGTCTCACTATTGAGCGACCAAGCCAGCCTACTTGTTAACTGCACACCCAGGAATTTGATGCTGTTAACCATCTCCACAGGTGAATCATTAATGCACAGAGGAGTGTGGCTGTGCCTGCCTTTTCTAAAATTGTTCACTTCTGTGAACAACCCACTTCACTTGAACAATGAACAACCCACTTCACTTCCATAAAACTCAGTATTGAAATTTGCTATCCAAATAATTGGAATGTTGAAACAGAAGCATTTTTAGAATTATAGTCAATGGAAAAATTACACAATATATGCTAAACATAGAGAATGTAACTCCCCTTCCATTTGTTTACCTTAGACTGAAACACAGTGCAGTCTGGCCATAACCAGGTTGATACAAACAGAGATGCAAGAAAGATCATTTTTTTCTTGCCTCGTGTGTGTGTGTGTGTGTGTGTGTGTGTGTGTGTGTGTGTGTGCATGTGTAAATCATTTACTATCATCTAGCATCTATTGGTCTGTATTTATTTTCAAATGCCTTATGGTACCAGTGGATTTTTTTTGGGAAAAAAATCCTTGCACATTTACTTGGATGATCTTTTTTGAAAGAAGAGCCAAAGAGGGCAAGTATATTAAGCTTCTTTCCATAAATGTAGTAGTTTTAATCTAAATCAAGGTAAAAAATGCCTGGTATACTTAAAAACTCAAGGGTAGTTGCATGTAATATATTCAGCATGGTGTATAATTCATAGGGCTTTGCAAATCCTGGTACTGTAGGTGTGCTTTACTTTGATAAAACATTTTTTTGCTTTGTGAAAGAGTGGTCCTCTTGCTTCTAATTGCTCCATAAAGTGTTATGCTTTCTTCATACAGGAACTACAGAAGTTAATTCTTGTTTTGGTTAATGAGAGTAGGGAACTCTAAGAGGAGCTGTGAAATAATACTTTCTTCTCATTTTCTCCAGTAGCACTCACAAAAAGTTTTAAGAGGCATTGGGGCAGAAGCAGTTTGTGGCTTTTGTAAATGACTAGTAGGAGAAGCATCCCTGTCAAGGTCTTTATTGAAGCAAAACTGAGTGATTTTGCACTGGCCTCGTTGTTAGCCTTATGATCTTCCAGAAATGCATAGAACTCTCTGCAATCATTTCAAAGTCCTATCAGGTGCAAACAACCAGAACCACTTGTAGATAGGCCCAAGTACTTTATTCTTGATCACCTAGATTACAAGAATTACACCAAACTCTTGTCTGCCTTCCCTTAACAAACAGTAGATACAGACCTAGGGATCTAACCTTAGACTTTTTCTCCCCCAAAAAGATTCTAAGATGAAATGTGTCTTTCTCCTCCTTCAGTCAGTGGTTCTACCACATCTTCTTTCTCCTGTTCTTTCATAGAAAAATGTCATTTTATCCTCTGTTACAGTCCCCAAAGACCAATGACTAATTCACATATTAACTTGCTTTGCTCTTGAACTTCTTCCATGTATATCTGTTTATTTAGTACTTTTGATAGATGAGACTACTGTGAAAGGTCCTTAGTGCTCTCTAAGTTTGATTGTTTTCTTGCAGATTACCCAAACTAGATAAAATCATCAGTGCTAGATCAGTGCAGGTCTAGCATTGAAGATGTTACCTAATTAGGGTAATAAACATATGCAAAAAAACAACCAAGCAAGAGAGCACCAAGGACCCTTCATTTCAACCCTGAACTACAAATATTCTCCTTTATTGGAATGACTGTGTGTTTCAATTTACAGTTTCTGGATAGTACTGTATCCTTAGCTTAATAGAGTTTTAAATATTTCATGGTTTAAAGCATCTTTTTTAACAAATCATTTTTAATTATAATTATTTTTAATGAAGTATGTTTTTGCTAAGTACTTTTTAAGTTTTATTTCAGCCTTGCTTTGGTCTAGTAACTAGTCAAAGCAATTTAAAACAAATACATAAATCTGAGCCAATGTTAAATTTGGCATAAAATAAGGTGGCCTGAAGCATAATTTGTCTCACTAGTCACTGGAGACCCTCTCCCCATGCTCTTTCCCAGCACTGGTTATGTGAAGAAGGAATGGAAAATGGTTAGAGTGAATGACTAGAATGACAAGAGGTAAAAGGAAAACAACAATATTGAGTCACCACAAAGGAATTGCTGGAGGGTAGGAAAATCAGAATGATTTAGTGAATATATAGTGAAGGAAAAATGACGGGGGAAAAGTTGAAACTATATTGGTGGCAGAAAAAGGCAAAAGGGAATAAAGATGCTGAAGAAAGCTAGCCAGTAACACCAGTTGTCAATTTCCATGTAAGAGGTATTGACAGCTGGACAATGAAAATGGATCCTCTGTACCCTTATTATTGCTAATAGGCTTATCCTTCAACACTGGAAAGATATTTGTTGCTTCCATTACTCAGTGTATTGAAGACTTGATGTCACTTATGAATTATAGATGAATTGTTTACAATGTAAATTATATATCATACATGGATGAGAAGTCCCTTTGCATGGGTGTATGGATGCTGTTATTTTGCCTTCTTGTTCTTTTTTCTTCTTTTTTGAACTGTTTAATTAAAGACAAAATAAACAACAATAATCAGTGCTACCAATTTACAGTAGGCAAATGCAAAATGGCAAATCCAAAGAGGGATGATGATAGCCTGGAAACCAGGACACTGAAGGACAATGTGATGCTGGTAGTTTGGAGAAGCAGGGCTTAAATCACAGGGGGTCTGGCTAGCTATTGAGGAATATCCTGATTTTGATGCATGTCAATACTGTGGGAAGAAATTAGCGGAAATGGTTGCTACTGTGAACCACAACTTATATATTCACAATTGTTTATTGACATCATAAGAGATAGGCAGGAATCCTGGATTACTGAAGCCTTCCAGCAGTGCATTTAGACCCCTGCACTGCACCCAAGTAATCCCAATTTAACATTATTTTAATGATGCCAGATGCTGCAGGCACTCACAACTTTAATACAAATGTCTTACAGTTAAGCTTTGTCATACAGGGCAAATATGTGCATTGTTTTCCTTATAATCCAGGATCTTGCATTAGTTGGATGCACAATTGTCTGCATCCATGAGCATCATTTAAATCAGTGTTTCTCAACCTTGACAATTTTAAGGCATGTGGACTTCAACTCCCAGAATTCCACAGCCAGCAATGCTGGCTGTGGAATTCTGGGAGTTGAAGTCCACATGCCTTAAAATTGTCAAGGTTGAGAAACACTGATTTAAATGATGGAGGACTATCTCAAAAAGCTAATGTGTTGAAAGCCTCAATAGTCAGCTCAGACTTTTTATACTAAGATAAAAAATATAGAATGGTAGGAAGTGTCAACTGGGAACATAAATCATATTTTAATCTAATAATTTTATCTATCTTATATAAATAAAAATGTAAATGTTCGTTTGTTCAAAATCTTAAATCTCCAAAAGTTCTTCACTGATTGCTTTGAAATTTTGACACGTTGCATTCGAATACGCATGTTTTTATATACCTACTATTATATAGATGTCACACCTGTGACAGGTAAAAACATGCTTATGATTCCAACGGATATGCCATTTCAATTTAAGAGATTGCAATTCCCAATTCGATTGGCGTTTGCAATCACCATCAACAAAGCTCAGGGCCAATCTTTAGAATTGTGCGGTTTAGATCTAGACACGGATTGCTTCTCACATGGACAATTATATGTTGCATGTTCTAGAGTTGGCAAACCAGACAATCTCTATATCTGCACAGACAATGGAACAACAAAAAATATTGTATACCCACAAGCATTGTGAAATTAAACATATTACAAACGTGCACTTTCTCTTTTCTTTCTTTTCCATTTAACCAGACTGAGCCACAGCAATGCGTGGCCGGGTACAGCTAGTATGCTATAAAAATTAACCAGTGTAGTACTTCAGGCCAGAATCTGGGAAGCACAGGGATGTCTGCCTTTAATTTTGCATTTGCTACACCATGAGCAGAAATGGCAAATGGTTTTGCTGAATGTTTCATCATATATATTTACCCAGGACAGATATTTTATACACAATTTCCACAAATAAACACAACAGCTACTTAAGCTATATTAAGGGGAAAGGAATGTACACCAGGACATCCAGAAAAGTATTATTAATAGGTCTGTATGAAGACAACTAAACTCACTTTGTAGTTAGATACTTTGCTTTGGAAAAACTCAATCCTCCTTCAGTTGATCTGGCAGGTGGGAAGCTCAAAAAACACAGTTCTTCCTTCTTACTACTTAATGCGGGGAACCCTTAAAATGCCTAACAGGAACTGTAAAATTTCAACAGACTAAGGCGAAATTTGCAGGAAAGTTAAAAATAATCATGAGGAAAGGAGTTCCATCAGATTTTCCTCTCTTTCTCTCTCACACTGTCAGTAGGAACAAAGCTGGGACCAGGTGCAAATACTGCTTATAAGCAGATGAGATGGGGGAAAGACAGGCATGATAATCCCTGTATTAATTCTAGTTTTTTAAAATGTGACATACATAAAAAACAAGTGGAGCTTCAATCACCCCATTACGACCTTGACATTTTTTTAAAAAAACTACATCCTGGGGACATCCCTGGGACAGAGGTACAATTATTTTATCATTCCCTGAATTATTTAAACACCACCCAGACTTTCTCCATTCCTTGCCAGATTGGAACTTTATGTCACATCAGGATACAGCTCTCATTATTAATAAAATGGATATTACTACAAGATAACTTTACCAGAAAGATCTGATCAAGGAAAAAAGGTACCATCACATATTTCTTAAAACACCATAGAATAGTGTAGCTGAGGGCTTGAGAACATTCATTTCTATTTAGCAGTAATTTTTGACTGGTTTATAAACAGCAAGAAAAGTATAGAAGTTTTCAGTCAACTAATAAAATGTTAATAACAAGATAGAAAATATACTGTAGCTGAATATAATCCAATGTGTAAAACATGCACAGGCAAAAACTTGGAATGAAAATTTGGTGAATTAACATTTCCTCCTGATATATGAAGTGATACAACTGTTAACAAATTAATCATGACACAGACAGTGCCTCACAGAGAGACCACTATTATGAAGAATAATAGCATAAGGGCTCTAACAGCAATGGAGGACACACAATTAGAGGATCCAGAATATATATGGAAAACATTTTCCATTTGAATCAAGTAACCAAATTAATAAGGTATCATATAGTACCCATAATAGTAATATATGCAAGATAATAGCAAAACGAATACTGAGAACATTAAATGATGCACAGCCAAAGGAGCAGGCAGGGTTCAGAAGTGGCAACAGCACAATGGATCATATCCAATTTGTTCAGCAAGTCACTGAAAAGCACAATAAGTACACCATGCCTCTGTGCATAGCTTTCATTGACTATGAAAATAGTCAAATGTGGTTAAATGTGGTTGGCAGGCATTCAGTAAGCTAAGCATAATTTTCAAGAACAATCTCCCCCTATGCCTGAAGAGACAAGTTTTCAATCAGTGTGTGCTACCTGCTCTAACATATGCCAGTGAAACATGGACACTAATCTCATAATTGATACAAAAGCTATGAGTGGTGCAAAGAGGCATGGAAAGATGCATGCTCAGCATTAAAAGACAATCAGAAAGACCTGCATATGGATTAGAGAACAAACGAAAGTATACGATATCATCAAGGGAGTAAAAGAATTAAAATGGAAATGGGCTGTTCACATATAGCAAGAAGAACTGATGGCAGGTGGACCAAGGCAACCACAGAATGGATCCCACTTTATAAAAAGCATCCATGAAAGAGACCTAAAACAAGATGGCTCAATGACATCAGCAAGTATTGAGGGCCCAAATGGCAAAAGTAAGTTCAGGACTNCTGCTCAGGCAGGAAACCCTATACCATTTCGGACAAATGGCTGTCCAGTCTCTTCTTAAAAACCTCCAGTGTTGGAGCATTCACCGCTTCTGGAGGCAGGTTGTTCCACTGGTTAATTGTTCTAACTGTCAGGAAGTTTCTCCTTAGTTCTAGGTTGCTTCTCTCCTTGATTAGTTTCCACCCGTTGCTTCTTGTCCTGTCTTTAGGCGCCTTGGAAAATAGCTTGACACCCTCTTCTTTGTGGCAGCCCCTGAGATATTGGAACACTGCTATCATGTCCCCCCTCGTCCTTCTCTTCATTAAACTAGACATACCCAATTCCAGCAACCGTTCCTTATATGTTTTAGCCTCCAGTCCCCTAATCATCTTTGTTGCTCTTCTCTGCACTCTTTCTAAAGTCTCAACATTTTTTTTACATCGCGGTGACCAAAACTGGATGCAGTATTCCAAGTGTGGCCTTACCAAGGCATTGTAAAGTGGTATTAACACTTCATGTGATCTTGATTCTATCCCTCTGTTAATGCAGCCTAGCACTGTGTTGGCCTTTTTGGCAGCTGCAGCACACTGCTGACTCATATTTAGGTGATTGTCCACTAGGACTCCGAGGTCCCTCTCACAGTTACTACTATTGAGCAAGGTACCCCCTATACTATACCTGTGCATTTGGTTTTTCTTGCCTAAATGTAGAACCTTGCTTTTTTTACCGTTGAATTCTATTTTGTTAGATAGCCCCAGTGTTTAAGTCTGTCCAGATCCTTCTGTATCTTAAGCCTGTCTTCTGGAGTGTTGGCTATTCCTGCCAGCTTGGTGTTGTCTGCAAATTTGATGAGTTCCCCATCTATCCCCTCGTCTAAATCATTGATATAGATATTGAAGAGCACTGGGCCCAGAACAGAGCCCTGGGGCACCCCACTACACTTCCCTCCATGTAAATGCTGTTCCATTGAGGACCACACGCTGAGTACGGCTGGTCAGCCAGCTACGGATCCATCTGGTGGTGGTGCTTTTTACCTCACATTTTTCTATCTTGTCAAGTAGTAGGTTGTGATCTACTTTATCAAATGCCTTACTGAAATCCAAGTAAATTATGTCCACAGCATTCCTTTGATCCACTAATTTTGTCACTTGGTCAAAGAATGCAATAAGATTTGTCTGGCATGATCTATTTTTGACAAACCCATGTTGGCTTTTAGTAATGACTTTGTTTGCCTCTAGGTGTTCGTTGATTCGTTGTTTGATTATCTTTTCCAGGATCTTCCCAGGTATTGAGGTCAGGCTGATAGGTCTGTAATTTCCTGGATCCATTTTTTTTCCTTTTTTGTAGATGGGAACTA
>NW_015388174.1:110964-119930 GCF_001527695.2 Protobothrops mucrosquamatus | reverse complement strand
AATGCAATAAGATTTGTCTGGCATGATCTATTTTTGACAAACCCATGTTGGCTTTTAGTAATGACTTTGTTTGCCTCTAGGTGTTCGTTGATTCGTTGTTTGATTATCTTTTCCAGGATCTTCCCAGGTATTGAGGTCAGGCTGATAGGTCTGTAATTTCCTGGATCCATTTTTTTTCCTTTTTTGTAGATGGGAACTACATCAGCTCTTTTCCAGTCCTCTGGTAGTTCCCCTGTGCTCCAGGATCTCTGAAAAATATAGTTCAGTGGTTCAGAGATCACATCTGCCAGTTCCTTGAGAACCTTGGGGTGTAATCCATCTGGTCCTGGCAATTTGAACTCGTCTAGGCTGGACAGGTGCTCACTTACCATTTTTGTGCCTATCTTAACTTGTGTTTCTATTCTGTTTTTTATGGCACTATTTTCGATAGGTTGGTCTGTTTTTTCCCTTTGTGTAAAGACAGATGCAAAAAACGAGTTAAATAGTTCTGCTTTCTCCCTGTTGCTTGTCACGTTCTTGCCACTTTCACCCACTAATGGACCAATCATTTCCTTCACTTTTTTCTTGTTTTTTGAAAGAAGCTTGATGATGATGATGATGATGATATTACCCATATATTCCTTACCCAAAGACAAAACAATAAAAGAAGGGAAGATGTAGTTGTGCAATGCCTTTGATTGAAATGGGTAGGGAAAAATCTACCTGGAAACACGAATAACCTCTTCTTACTGGAAAATGAAGATAAACATAGTGTCTTATATGAAATAAAGAAACAGCAGAAAAAACAAGTGGCTTGAAAAATTCTTTTAAATTAAAAAGGATTATAAACCATTGTAAGTTAAGCCATGGATGAAAACTTAAAACAGAATGTGAAAATTAAAATTCTGTACTTCTCACAGACTTAGAGAACAGGAAAGCTGTGATAGAGATTATACATACACACTTTGCATATATCAGTGACAATGGCCATAACTATTCATCTGACATCCTCTCCTGTCTCTGCCTGAAGAGACAGCAAATTAGTAAAACAAAACATCAGTCAATTAAAAGCCAGTTGACTTTGAAGATATAGCTGTCCATTAATCATTGTAATGATGTGATCCCAGGCCTCATCAGGTGACCCTGATGAGGGCAAACTGAATCAATGTGTGATTAAAAGTTACAAAAGAAAGTAAAGTTGGCAAAACAAGGACCATGCTTTTAATTAACAAACTTTCATAAAATGTGTTTGATGGGAAGGAATAAAATGAGGGGCTCATGAATATAAAGAAGAGAGCAGCGTGAAAACCATGAGGAAACATTACTTTGCTTTTCTTAGGACTCATTTCAGTGACTATAAATATAAACTATAAACCTATGGGTGGATTTTGCCCAATGTAAAATGTTGTTTTAGTTCTGGGATCAGGTGAAAAAAATCTAACTTGTAAAACCTAATATGCTAAATCAGTGATAGGTGAAGAATTATCACATAACAAATTTCCCGTTTGAAATATTCCCAGTCTGAAATGTTGTCATTGTTTTGTCATGGACAAAAGTCTTATTACTTGTGGTCTATTTATTGCCAATAAACTTTAAAAAAAAATTTAAGTTATTATAAGAGATGTTTGGATTGCCCTCAAACCTCACAAAACCCAAAATAGCAGCATAGTCCACTAAAATATGTCAGTTTGGACTTACCAGCATCTAAAACTTCCCAATTGCTCTCTATACTGGAACAAGTTTTAGAGGCTGTCAAATCCACCATATTGTTCTATAAATAAAAAATATTATTATAGTGGAAACTGGTTATTTGAAAGAATTGTTGAATATAGAGTTGGAATATTCTATAGTAATGAATAAATAGCTATATTCTTAATATTAAATGTGCTTAAATCTTGAATCAGTTTAATTCATTTAAAGGTTATTTTCCATTTTACAGATAATGTTTAAACAAGGCTGGCTTTTAACTTTAGTATATATGAAGTGTAAAACATATGAGTACTTAATCATATGATTTGGGCTTATCCTATTATTGCCGTGCTTTGGGTAGGTAAATTTGTAAATTTGGGTAGGCATCTATAAATTTGTGAATAAATTTTGAAATTTAACACAGTTTGAAGATGAGAATTAGATTATAATTCCCCTGTCCCCCAGAAAACCCCAACCACCAAAACGTAAGAATATATCATTATATGAAGATTACATAATTATATAAAATAGATTTTTGAATATGGCAGGCAATGAAAAAGACTACTTTTTAGTATTGGAAAGACAAAATTATCTTGATATTATTTTAAAATACAGATGGCTTCACTTTTTGGGTTGGCTTTGTTTTGGCATAAGAGTGATGAATGTTTACTTCATGTGTAATGATTTAGTGATTTATTTTAAATTAGGATGAATTAATTATTGTATATAATATGTTTTAATTATTCCTTTTCCTTATTCTTTTTTGTTTTTAAAAAAATAAATATTAAAACAAACATTTAAAAAGTAAGAAAAACAGATAAATTAGAAAATGTGAGTTCAAGGGTCTGTTATGACAGTTACACCATGACTTTGGACCAATTACTGTCTCTGAATATAACCTATTTAACACGGCAACAGTGTGGTGAAAAATATAAGAAGGAAATAATACTGTACTTAGTTCTTCGGATAAAAGGGAGATAAATGCAATAAAAAGTATATTTTTGCAGAAATTGAAATTCAGTGAAGCAATAAAAGCTTCTTTTCTCCCACTTTACTTTATTCAACCATTTTTTGATAATCAAGACTTTCAGCCACAAGCAGTTTAAACCTTATTGGTCAAAATATTAGTTACTATGCAGTAAGTTAAGTCAGGATGAGGAGATTTTCTGAATCGTCACATTCCTAAAATGAAGACATCAGTATGTGAACCGAAATAAAATGTTTAACTTGAATACATTCTATCCTGGATATCTGAAATGGTTATTCTGCTGTTATTGAAATCCTAAGTTTTGACAGTTGGCTTAATTAAAATCAGGGAGTACAGGGAATTGAAAGGCTAGAGACACAATGTTATCCTCATTTACATGGGACTAAACTGTTGAACATGCCAGGATTTTCTCCAAATTCCCTATGAAAAGTAATGGGCTATAGGTATGTTTATTACTAGTCCATCTATTTGAAGCCAGCAGACCTATTAAAAGATTACATCTGCCATGAGTTAGCCATTGAAATTTTATATGATGAAATATCCTTTTTGCTGTATCATTTCACTGAATAGACATTGCACTTAGCCTGGGGAGATGAACATCATAGTATTGTCATTCTTTCAGACAAAAAGGGAACAAAAGGGAGCTGCATTAGATAGAATAGCTCTACAACAGTTTCAGCATGGAGTTCTCCATCTGCCGCATGCTGTTCATATTAAAGCAGGATGTGAAAACTCTCAGCCCACGCAGTCCTTAGTTTCACATGGTTTACAGCACATTAGGAAAATGAACTATCTGAAAGCATGACTTCCCTTTGGGTTGGCAGCTCAGAGCCAGACCCAATGCTTATTGACTCCTGTTGCTTTTAACAGGCAAGGAAGCAGGCCTGCAGATTACCAATGTGGAAAGATACACACACACACACACACAAACACACACAGTGTGTGTGTGTGTGAGAGAGAGAGTGAGAGAGAGAGAGAGAGAGAAATTAATACACATTACAAGTTACAAATTAGAAAATGACATAGGATTGCTCCCGTAACACTTGAAAAGGTTGGGATGATTGATGAAATAAATTAGTAGTTCCTTTATCCCCTTTCATTTCATGGCTTTGATAGCTCCTAACATGCTCTCGGTATAGCTAGTGCATTCAGCAAGGCAGCTGCAAGTACACCCAGCTGGATGCTAGCTGAAAGCCAGTTGCTAGAATAATGCAGATTACACCAGTACTATGGAACTGACAGGATATCATGGCCATATGGAGTCCCTAGCTCATGAAGGCTGAAGCAGCCAGATGTACAACATCAGAATAACCTACCTCAGGAGGAAGGGAATATGTACATGGGTGTTTTAGATACATAGGGCTACTTGCTTGAATAAGATTCATTATAGCTAATAAAATCTATCCCTAAAGAATATTTGTAGACTTGGTACAATGATAATAAGGCCAATGAAAACTGTTTTGATCCGTACTTCTCAAATATTCTTTTGGGATGCTTTGCACATTATGGTTTTCATTTCTGGTAACTATTCTTACATACAGAGGTTGCCTAACCCTCTAATTCTAGTTTTTATGCCATTTAGCAATAGCCATATTTATAGGAATACTGTCCTCAATCAAATGGAGAAATAAGTAGAATGATGAACATCTAGTTTTAAAAGAAATTATATGAGCTTGCCTGATTTTTTTTTACTATGGATATCAAAGTTACATAATACTTTTTTTCACTGATGCCCTTATCAGTATGTGTGATTAGGCTATTGAATTGAATAAAGGACTGAGTGAAGCACTGAAATGAAAAAATAAATTTTCAATAGTCACCATATGGTGTTCAGTCTGGCAAAACATTCTTGAGTTTCTGTCCTACTATAAAATCCAGAAAAATAACCAATTATTTTGCATCATGCATCTCCATTTTGTCTTTTCTATTTTGTCTTCACAAAAATCTGGGGTGAAGCAGAGGGAGTGGACGATAACAAACAATTTGATCAAACAAGAACTACAAGTAGAGTAAACAGATATTATTCAAGTGTTCAGCAATCTGAAACGCCAAGCTTTCAAGGCTGATTTCTCAGAACCCCATCCAAGGTTCGTCTGATAGTTATAAGAAATTGTTTTGTAGCGTTCCTATTCTGAGAAAGATTTTATTCATTTTTCTTCCAGAAGATGTTGATTCAGTTGACAGTCTGAGTGGAAAGTATACCACTGTATAGCCTGAGGGAATAAATGTGAAGAATTCTTCCGAAATAAGCTTTTTAGTAATTCTAAAAAAGCAGCTTAGAGAAGGAAAGAACTACTAACTACTGTTCACTTCTTCAGTTCTGCCTGTGAACATCATACCAGAACTGGGTCTACCAACAGAAAACTGTCAGGCAGAAGTATAAATGCTAGAGCAGTAGTTCTAAAGCAGAGCCTGGCAGGAATTTATTTTCAGAAAGTGGCTTCAACTATGTTTTACCTTATAGCATAGCTCAGTCCAAGAGATCAGTGTAGCAATATTGGTCTTTCTTTTTAGTGTTTGGTAATATGAACCATGAATAATAAACATTCTTTTTTTCATGGCAATGAATCTGTTTTCCAAGTAATTTTCACAGCAGCCAATTTTGTTACAGTCCTGAGTCCTGTAGCCCAGTTGTCACCAGATATCCAGAAACTCCAATGCCTAGCACAGGTCTTGTTGATTAAGGCAACAACCAATCTGATCCAATATGGGTTTCTGTAATTAATGGGTTTCTGTTGTTTATGGCTCCTCTAATAATATCTGTCCAGTATGGTTGAACCTCTGGCATAGCACTCTTCTTCATCAGAACACACAAGTCCATATTAACATAGTAACTCACTGGGGGATTATTATGATGTAACTATATGCAGTGGTGGGATTCAAATATGTGAACAACTGGTTCTTTGTGTGGATACCACTTCCAGAAGTCCATTCTGGATCTGGGCAACAAAAAATTAGCTACTGGTTTTGCTGAACTGGTGCGAACCAGCTCAATCCCACCACTGACTATATGTATTTCTAGATAGTGTTTTCTGGCTTAAAGGCCATAATAAACATGTGCTTTATGTGTTTTAATAAGCATTTAGAATGTTAAATATAATGCCATTATTAAATATGATATTATATTTACTATCCTTTGTAGTACTATTATGGAACATGGCTGCTGGCTCATATCTAGATATCAAAAGAAGTTTTAACTGAAGACATTGCCTTCTTGCACTTCCTGGGAAATTGTATTTATACTGCAAATTCTCAATAACTTCTTTTTTAAAAAAATCATAAAAAGTATTGCCTTGCCATTTTGAAATTCCCATATTAGTGAGGGAATTGATAATAAAGATCTAATCTAGTTACTACAGGAGGAGCAAAAACGCCATACTTTCATAGGGTGGTTAGATCTTATAATCTTTTAGTATATAAAAGGAAACAAATGCACCAATTACAAGTTGGCCTACAAGAGAATGTTACCAATAAACACAGATTAACACTAATTAATGCAAGAAAAAGAACATTCCTTGAATATAATCTTACACTGGAAAATGCAAACTTAGTTTGGCACAAGTGAAGCTTCTTGAATGAAATATGATGGACAGAATTTCTCCAAAGAAATTCAAAAGCATTAACTCTCTGAAATACATAATATCATCGGTTGGTAAAACATGGCAACACATTAAATGTATTTTTATTTTAGTGGGAGATAAGTGAAACTCATGTATCCAAAGCTACTGCAAATAAAAATATGGTTGAATTTCTCAGCCTTTGTTTGTATCAAAATGTCACTACTTGAAATTCCCAGAGAAATTCAGTAAGGTTAAAATTTGAATTTTTCAAGACATGAAGGAATAAATATGCATAATATTTGACTTACTAAAAATATATGAACTTAAAATGACAGATCTTTTTTTAGATGTTTAGAGCCAATTAGGTAAACAGAGACAAATCCAAACTGAGGGATAGTAATATGTTGTTTAAAAAGCATTAAAAACTTTAAAAATAATGTTTAAAAAAGCATAAGTCCATGTGAGCCACAGAAAGAAAGAAAGAAAGAAAGAAAGAAAGAAAGAAAGAAAGAAAGAAAGAAAGACTGAGCAAAAAAATACATATAAACTGGTGCCAAAGAAGCACCTTTTTAAGGCCACACTAAGTCCTTTAGCAGAGAGCCAGTTTAGTCTAGGGGTAGAAACCAAGAGACTAAATACTAATCCGAGTTTAGACATGAACACTAGCTAGGTGATTTTGGGCCAGTTACTCTCACCCCATGATGTTAGGCTTGGGTGATTAAAAAAACTTAGGCTTAGGGTAAAAAAAACAAAACCCTAAGTCCTTTAGCCCAATTTGAAAATATGTGTCAACATTTCATGTAGTACTGATTTGTCATAGTACTTTCACAGTCTAGAAGTGCCTGGACCTAGTTCTTTAATGGCATAAGCTCCAGATTGTCAGCTTTTCTTCCATGAGCAGAGTACTCTGAAAAAAAGAAAATAGCTACAGTTTTCCATGAATTAATCCACAATGTTGCCTGTGATTACAGCATCCATGTAGAAAATTACTTGCATAGGTAAACTGCTTAATATGATTGCCATTCTTCATATATGCTACTAACTTCAGATCTAAAGACAGCAAAGTGACTCATGAATCATGTTGTTTAGAGTTTGGAAAGGCGTTCTGCTTAACTTTCCTCAGAGAAGTGTGATATAGGCAAAGTAGTGTTAGTAAAGTGAGAGTTTACAGTTGATCAACTACATGTCAGATGGATATTTCAATTCAGAGCTCTCAAGAATGACCACAGAATTAAGTAAGCAGAGACAATCTTGACAACCAAGAGTTTCACTTTGCCAGCTTATCATAGGATATCTCAAGCGTTCATGGCCTCCATAGAAATCATGGATCTGTCCTAAATTAGTGATGTGCAAAAGGAGTTATGCTTTAGATTTGATTTTTGTCTTGGGGTAGTTGCAATGTGATCTGATTTTACAGGACACTATTATTAGTCCATTGCCATGGTCAGATCACTCACATGAAAAATAAGGCAATTTTTCCAAAAGATCTCTAAACTCAGAAGGTGGTTGAATTGGTATTGGTGAGAGGTACTAGCTGATTTTGAAAATCAAAGATTGTTTTTGAAATTTGGTGTTGGAGAAAGCTTCTGAGAATATCATGAATAGGCAAGAAAATATACAAATCCTAGAAAAACAATCAGTCCAAAGTTCTAACCTGAATCACATATGACAAAATTATCTTTTTTTTTTAACATATAACATGAACTCAGTTCTCTTGAGAAGTTTATAATTCTGGGAAAGGTGAAAGGAAAGAGAACAGATCAAGATGCAGCAAGGTGGATGGATTCAAGTATAGAAGCTTGAAGGACCAGGTTGGGAACAAATCATCCTGGAGTATGTTTACCAGTTTGATCACTAAGAATTAGTACCAACTTGATAGCACATAATGAATTAAGCATATAAAAACAATGATGAGAATAAATTGAAGTGGTAACTTATTTTGTCTTCCTAGGCTCAAAACTTCACAAGGATTGTGATCATCCTGATGCAATAAAGGGATATTTGCTACTTGGATTAGCAAGTTTTAAACTGTAGAAATGTCATACTGACAACAAAGATATATAGAGCATTGTCAAAGCAATATTTTTCCTAGTTATAATATATAGCTGTGAAAACTAGATCATCAGGAAGGCTGAACAAAGAAAAATTGCTGCCTTTGAACTGTAGTACTGAAGAAAATTGTTGACTGGTCTGCAAGAAGACATATATTAATTCAATAGAGGAAAGAAAATCTGACTCTTCACTGGAAGTATGAATAGAATAGAATATAATAGAATAGAATAGAAGCTCAATGGGACCTTGGAGGTCTTCTAGTCCAAGCCCCCTGCTCAAGCAGGAGAATCTATACCATTTCAGACAAGTGACTGTCCAGTCTCTTCTTAAAAATCTCCAGTGATGGAGCACCCACGATTTCTGAAGGCAAGCTATTCCACTGGTTAATTGTTCTCACTGTTAAGAAGTTTCTCCTTAATTCCAGGTTGCTTCTCTCTTTGATCAGTTTCCAACCATTGTTTCTTGTCTTGCCCTCTGGTGCTTTGGAGAATAGTTTGACCCAGGGCTTTTTTTCTCAGAGAAAAGGTGGTGGAACTCACCTCCCTCCCCTGGCCACGCCCCCACCCAAACCTGGCCACGCCCTCATCAAACCCTAGGACCGCCCCTTTAGAGAACAGGAATGCAAGTAAAATTTGGGAGGGGCTATAAAAGTAAATGTATGGAATTCTCTGCCGCTTCTTGCTCGGGCAGGGTCGCCT
>NW_015388174.1:71458-110808 GCF_001527695.2 Protobothrops mucrosquamatus | reverse complement strand
TTCTCAGAGAAAAGGTGGTGGAACTCACCTCCCTCCCCTGGCCACGCCCCCACCCAAACCTGGCCACGCCCTCATCAAACCCTAGGACCGCCCCTTTAGAGAACAGGAATGCAAGTAAAATTTGGGAGGGGCTATAAAAGTAAATGTATGGAATTCTCTGCCGCTTCTTGCTCGGGCAGGGTCGCCTAGGAAACGGGCCGGGGCGCGCCGACCGAGCCTCCCTATGGCCGCGGTTGTGAGCCAGGCAGGGGCAGAGAGCTGCGAGTGCGAGCGCCCCCCCCCAGATGTTGCGCCCGGTGCGGCCGGCCCGGAAAAAGGTGCCGGAACGCGGTTCCGCCGCGTTCCGGCTGAAAAAAAGCCCTGGCTTTGACCCCCTCTTCTTTGTGGCAGTCCCTCAAATATTGGAACACTGCTATCATGTCACCCCTATTTCTTCTCGTCTTTAGACTAGCCAAACCCAAGTCCTGTAGCCGTTCTTCATATGTTTTACTCTCCAGGCCTTTGATCATTTTAGTTGCTCTTCTCTGAACTTTTTCCAAAGTCTCAACATCTTTTTTGTAGTATGATGATCAAAATTGGATGCAGTATTCCAGATGTGGTCTTACTAGGGTTTTATAAAGCGGTACTAATACTTTGCGTGATCTTGATTCTATGCCTCTGTTTATACAACCCAGGATTGTATTAGCTTTTTTGGCTGTTGCTGCACATTGCTGGCTCGTGGTCAAATGATCATCTACTAGGACTCCAAGGTCCCTCTTACAGTTGCTGTTTTTGAGCCAAAACTTAAATATTTTAAATGCATGATCAAAAGTGTTATTAGAGAAAGCCCCAATGCCAACAAAAATCAAAGGCATTTGAAAAAGTGGCTAAGAAAAGGTGGCCAGACATAATCACTGCCCATGAATATATCAGCACTTTAAGAAGCAGATAATTTTAAAAAAATGATGTTCATTTGGTCACAAAGAAGTAGGAGTGACTGCATATCAATAACAGTATATTGTGGCAACATTAGAAAGTTCTGTAGCAGGTTGGAAATAGTTGCATTGATACTCAAGTGAATGATGATAATAAAGATGAATTTGGGGAAAATTTCTCCAACATTGTGAATTAATATGACCCAAATGGGAAAAAAGTAATACTATTTGGTGATATGAATAAATGAGATGAGAATGAGAAAAAAAAACAGTACAGGAAAATTGTGGAGACACTGTTTCTTTAGAATACAAAGTTTAAGTTAAAGCTTACCCAAGTCATTACCTGGCAATGTAATGAATCTAAAAGCATATTTGATCTGATCATTTATTTAAAAAGACTGAGAGAAGGTTCTGAATATAGGGTAGTTCTTTTTTTTTTTAAAGAAAAATCAAGACTGGATTTTGGGAAAAATAGCATGGAATATTTCACAAGGAAGAAAACAAAGCATCACACTAGTTTGAGGGAATTTTCTGCAAAACTTGGAAAGAGTTGACCTCTGTGTCTATTCAATTTCGGATAAACTTGCAGCCATTTCAAGAGACAGCTGCAGAAAGAGATTAAATAGAAGCAATCATATTGTTTTCATTCTTCATTTGAGGAATTTAAAATTTGGAATGGAATCAAGAAATCTCTGGTAAGCAAACTATTTCCATTCCTAATCTCAGCCACTTATAATCCCATCAGGATCAATTTCTGGGTTTTAACTGTGGGGTTAGATTGGGAACCAGAGCACAAAGCCCTTGTGAATCAAATTGGTAACATTCTTCAAACCTAAAATTGTTCCAAATTGAGTCATTTTTCTAACTGAAAGTTAATGGTGGAATCTTTCTAATTTTGGCGAAAACTTTGGCTGTTGGGGNTTTCTTTCTTTCTTTCTTTCTTTCTTTCTTTCTTTCTTTCTTTCTTTCTTTCTTTCTTTCTTTCTTTCTTTCTTTCTTTCTTTCTTTCTTTCTTTCTTTCTTTCTTTCTTTCTTTCTTTCTTTCTTTCTTTCTTTCTTTCTTTCTTTCTTTCTTTCTTTCTTTCTTTCTTTCTTTCTTTCTTTCTTTCTTTCTTTCTTGCCAGGCTTTGAGTTCACCAGACTTGCAGCAGAGAATCAGAGGATTATGTTTCAACATCAGCTAACCTAAAAATTGTTCTCTGAATAGCATGACATATTGTGGTGTCAGCTCCATTCTATGTATAAAGAGTCCATACTTAGAGGTGCCATGCAAATGAACAAAAACAAAAACAAAAACACAAAACCCACCACTGGATGGATATCTTGGTCTGGTTAAAACAGTCTTTGAAAAGGTGCTGTGATGTTATTCTATCTCTGCTTCTTAATCCATTAATTGAATAGTCTTGTCACTTAAAATAACACAATTAAACCATCTGCAAAATCTTTTCACAACTTAAAGGACCTATAATTTATTACATGTAATGATCTCAGATATAGAGAAATGCTATTTTCTATTGAAGAATGACATGTTCTAAATAATGCTAGAACTTTGCTTTTTCTAAGCCTATTATAGGAAAGCAATGTTGTTTTCTTTCTTTCTTTTTTTTAATGGAGACATTGCTGTTTTTACTGTAGAATCAAACAAAATGTAAATGATATGGTTTTCCTATGTTAGAGACCTGAATCCTAAAACTTTTCCACCTCTTTCTAGGATATTGCTGCTAATAATATTTTTCATAAAAGGGGAAAAAAACCCTGACCTTTATAGAACCAAGAAGCCAGTTCTGGTATGAATGTATATCATAGGTCAGTGGTGGCGAACCTATGGCACGCATGCCAGAGGTGGCACTCGGAGCCCTCTCTGTGGGCACATGAACCATCGCCCCAGCCCCACCTCCTCTCACAGCCCTCTCCTCACCAGCAGCCCCCCGGAGAGTCGCCCCCCACATGAAGCAGCGCAGCCAAGGACATGGTAGCCGGGCAGCGGGGACAAGACTCTGCCCTTGTGCCCTGTCGTGCGCAGATGATGCTGTGGGGCACGGGCGGAGGGCATAGCTGCCATGGCGCTGCTGGGCTGCCTGGGTGATCTGTGGTGGGCCGTGGAAGTGGTGGGTGGCCCAGTGGGCATGGAGGAGCGGGGACGGGGTGGGGGGCAGTTTTTGGGCACTCAGTCTCTAAAAGGTTCGCCATCACTGTCATAGGTATTCGGTGTTTTTAATGAGAGGACTTTGAGTCGAGCTTTTTATTGTTTGTTTGCTTTATCGTTGCTGTTTTATATGGTATGTTTACCATATACTACAAATAAGAGAAAGAAGAGGGGGAGAGAGAGTAGGTGATCTAGTTAACCAAATATATAAAAGCAACCTTTTTGATCTAAACAATAAATAAATAAATAATTGTTTAGATCAATAAAATAATGGGGAAATAATCTCAGGACTGGTTATCCATAAAAGAGCACTGGACTTAAAGTCTCAACTTAAGGTCCTGTATAAATCAAACAATGGATCTTCATTAGATATGATAATGGATAAAATATATTAAACTACAGTTAATTTATTAATACATTTCTGACTTATCTTTCATTGGTGAACAATCCAATGGTAGAGATGCAGAAAGGACGGTTTACTTTAAATAAGAATCTGCTTCCTGACAGAAGTAAATAAAGAAGGAGGGAAATGGATCTGTATCTGGGCTTGGTGGGAACAGTCCCTTTAAATTACTGATGCATACATATAACCTTGAGATCACAAATTCTGGTCAATTATTGCAGGCATATCATACCCATGTGTTTCTGAATGTGCAACTACTAATTTCAGGATTTATTTATTTTTTGCATCTGTCTATAGCTCTTATACATGGGTTTTATTTTTTTTAAACTTCATTGTATGCTATAAAGAACTAGATGTTTATATTCAGGCACTGATATTAAATTATCATTTTCAATTTGAATAGTTACACAGTTGTAACTAATTGAAAACATTGAAATCCTAAGGGCTTTCTAAATCCGCTCTCCATTCCATTTCATTAAAACTATAGCAGATTTTTTAGAACATTAATTTATCTATGAGATCACAAACATAAGCATGGCTAAAGGGATTTTCTTTAACAATTATTATGTAGATCAAAGGAATCAGAAATGTTAACCAACTTTTTGTAGCTAATAATAAATAATGATACTATTGGTATTACTGCTAAACTTGAGTTAAGTTTAAATGTATAAGCCTAAAATACATACATACAAATATATGTACACATACAGAATCTCTCCTTACAATCAAAGCATCAGAGCTTGTCCTTTTGTTTTTACAAATGTATCTTATCCTGAAAAGATATAAAATCCCAAGTCTTTTTGCCAGAAGAAGTATGATTTAACAATTATATAATGAGAATTTTTTTTAACACATTTAGTTTTACAGTAACTTTTGAAGATAGGAAATGCTTAAAATCTTAAAAAGTCAGCTTATATTTTTTTCTTAAATATGAATTACTCTTGTTGCTGAAACAAAGTTGGCTACTACGGCCAAAGAGGAAATTTATGCCTTCAAATCAAGTTTGATTCCTGGACAAGTCAATGTAATGTCTTAATAATGATTTTCAGTCTAGAAGTATTTTACTGGTCATTCTGCAGCCCGGATCTTTTATCCCAATCATTGGTTAAAACAATCATAATACAATATTTATTCTCAGTTAAAATATATGGATTAAGTCAAGCATATAGAAAGAAAAAAACCCACCAGGTTTTAATTTCTTTGTTTAGTGAAGCTTCCTATTTAAAGCCAATTAATGCAGACATCAAAAGTCATAAAGAATTGAGGGACGGGTAAAGATTAGTTCAAAAACAGAAATTGTTATAACTCAATTAGAGAATACCATTAATTAGAGGGAGAAGTAAGATATACACAGAAGAAAGCTACTGTATTATCCATGGAAATAAAAGAGAGAAGCAACCATATGATCAAGACCATGAGAAAATGAATGTGTGGGTTTTCTTACACATAAGGGAAATTTTCTGGATTTACCCAAACTGTTTCATAGTCTGATAACTGCATGATAAAATCCTGAATTTCTGCATTGTAAAAAGAATATGAGCATGACAATCAGTACCATTCTGAATTCTCCATTTAAAGAGGAATTGTTGCAGCTGATCAAATGGCTTGCTATGGTAGAACATTGGCAGTGGTTCACTGGATTATGGGGAGAAGACCCTCTACAACCCCCTTTTCATACTCTTAAAGAATAAGGCTTGACATGTCTTGTCATCTATTCCCTTCTCCTCTCATTTTCCACTTCCTTGCTAAGATCTTATTCCATCAAAAACTGGAACTGCTGGGCAGAAGGAGATTACACCTGATTTTAAGTTGCTATTGTTTTGGTCTGGTGTTTCTTGTTCCCATTTTGTTTAATTTTTTATCGCTTTATTATCTTTTATGACCTATTTTTAATTTTCTGAAAGCTGCATTGAGCACTGTCATCACAATAAAAGTGTACAATATATATATATATTAGCCATCCAATCAACCAATGAAATGGGGTACGGATAACCAGGGAGAGCTGTACATTTGCTGGTCATTGCAAACTTCCCATCCCATCAGCAATTTTTCCTGGTGTTTAAAAAATAATAATAAAAACTTCCCTTCTTAAGTGCTATGCAACAAACATCATTGGTTTTACTGAAATTATGCACAGCAAATATTTCCTTTTGTGAGCAGCACAGGATAATGGCACATGATGTTACCCAGAGCTAAAAATAGTGTAACAAAGAAATATAGCAATAGTAAAATGGCATAACAGTAATATCTTAAGTCACCCTGTTCCACTTTTCAACACAGAAGAGGAATCCAGGTCAGCAGGTGCTGACTATATACAAAAAGGAAAAGAAGAGGAGAGAAATTCTAAAATGAAAATTGCTCCCCTACAAAAAGCTACGCGTGGAATTCTTATTTTGTTTTCCACACTTTGTAATCAACTTGCCTTATGACAGAATGGGATCTAGGAGGAAAGGCAGATAAAGGAGCCTTGAGGCTCCTGTCAAACATACCTGTTTTTGTTGCAATGTAGTGATTGGCAGATGTATTCCTCCCCTGGCTGGGAATCTGCTGAAGATGGAGGGCAGCAAAATGGGAGACTCAAGCAATCGCTTTGTCTATCATAGACATAATCAGGACAGGGCCATTTTACGAGTCGCCCAGAACAGATAAAATGAAGGCAGGACAGGGACAGACAAGCGGGTAGGAATTTTCATGCTCCTTTTGTTTTCTGACAATCCAAGGATAAACATATAGCAATTTAATACAATAGTGAGGAAAGACTTTTGCTGAAACACTTCACCACATATTCCCGATATTTAGCAGCATTCACTTTATGGTGTGCTAGTATTACAATCTTTGTTGTAGAAATCTTTTGCTGCAGATCTCAGTTTTTGCTTTTGTGAACAGGAGGCCAGGTCAGCTCTGCTGTTAATCCTAGGGAGATAGGTGGTTATCTCAGACATTTGATTTTAGGTTTCATTAAACTTGCATAACATTATTATTCAGTATATTATTACTGATTCTTATTACTGCCACATCGAGGAGAGACTTGTGCATGTGGTGCTTCAAAGAGCAAAATAACTTTATCACTTTGAGATTCAATGAATAATAAATGCCTCTTGGCTGGGGTGAATGCAGGCAGCAAAGTGACTTGGATATGATGCAGAAAACATAATGATTTCAGTTTAGTACAAGAACTGCAGTTTGTATTGCAGGATATAAAGATGATTAAAGAGATCATGAGACAGCCAGTGTGATGTAGTGGTTACGATGTTGGCTGAACCAATAGGTTCATGTCCACCCTTAGCCTTGTACATGTGATTTTGGCTAGTAATTTTCTCCTAGCATAACCTGTCTCACCAGCCTGCTGTTGGGATCACATAAAGAACAATATCCATATATGCTGCTTTGAACTTTTGCAGGAAAGCTGTGATATAAATAAATAAAAATTTTAAAAAGCTGAAAATCAAGAGGAATTGGTACCTCAGACTAACATGGCTCTCCTCCCACAATGTCTACATCAGGGGTAGTCAACCTTGGCTCTTTTATGACTCGTGGACTTCAATTTCCAGAATTCTGGGAGTTGAAGTCCACGAGTCATAAAAGAGCCAAGGTTGACTACCCCTGGTCTACATAAAGAAAAGCTGGTAACAGTGCTCAGTACGTTCTGAATTTAACTGATGAACATAAAACATTGTACTAGTACTGTACTAGGAAAAACCTGAGTTGTAGGCCTACCTTAGGCAGAAAAGCCATTTAGGTGATTTTGGGCCAGTGACTCCCTCTCAGTCCTAGAAATGAGGCACTTCCAAAAATCTTGCCAAAAAAACTTCAGGGAGTTGTCCGGGTAGTTGCCAGAAGTCAAGACTGACTTGAAGAAACAAAACACTCATAGTCTCACACACAGAGAGACAACCACACACACAACCACACTGACAATTATCTAAAAAGTGATTTGAAACAAGTCCTGCTTTGCTGCTATACAGCAAATTTTAGTTGCTTTCCCATTTGTCCTCAACCAAGGATCTGTGTAATGCCAGTCTCCATAATCTGTAACCACCAAAATTAAACACAACTCACTAGGCATATATAGTATTTTGCTTCAGACCAGAGTCCTTTTCTCTGTTTTCACTGGCAGCCTGTGAGTGATTAAGTAAGTTAAATAAATAAATAAAACTACCCCTAGGAATTTAGCATTTAAACTATGCTGACCAAACTTTTAATCAGATAATTTATATATCAGCAAACTGTTTAATCATAAAACATATCGGTTTTATTGCCAGTATTATTCTACATGCCTAAAAATTAGGTAGGAATTGAGTTGTACCAATTGCTTAGAATGGAGTAGAAAAAGCAATTCTAACCAAGAATTATGAATTGCAGCATATTGTATTTTGTATCTCTCTGCATTTTTATTCCTTTGCATGACTGAGAGTCTCTGAACCAGCAAAAGAAAAAAAAAAAAAAGGCAGAATTCTACTTATTCTCAGCAGAGTCAACCTTTACCGCTGTTATTTCAGCTGGAAAATTGGGTTTGGTAAACCCATTAAACAAGGGCCAAGGAAAAGGCTGCTAGATTGTTCTCCTTTTGATTTATTTATTTATTTATTTTTACAATCTTGTGGCTACTAGATGCTTTTTTTCTATTTTTCTTTTGTAAATAATTAGTATTATGCTCAGTGACTCAGAGAATTAAATGATATAGAAAAGAGGGTCACAAATTATTCTCCCACGCTGCTAGAAGAGAAGTAAGAGATCTTGAATGGTACACGAGTCCGTTCTTTTCCTTTCATTTTAAAACTACCTCATAATAACCTCACGTAAAATGAGGGGAAAGTTGCAGGATTACTCATTTTTTATAAGAAAGCACTAAACAAGCTGTTGAATGAAAAGCCTCATGGAAAAAGAGGCAACAGGCTAGATCTGAGGGGAGACTGGGTAAACTGCTTTCAGGCCTCCCCTGATTTGCCAGAAGAACAGCTGTAATTTGAGAGCCAGAGTGATGGACAGAGAGAACAGTGAATGATTGGGGGCCTGCTCACAAGGCGCTGATTCCTTGCTCCATCAGAACATTTTCTTTGCTCAATCAGAACATTTTCACGCTGCCCTTACCATGCTCTTTAAAATTGCTCAAATCACCAAGGAGTAATTACAAACATGGACATCTATTCGGTGCTTGACCTCCTGCCTGCCTTGTCATTTCTCAGGACTTGTTTTTAAATGGGGGCGGGGAGGAAACTCAATCATCCTATTTAAAAGACATCTTGAAATGGCGGTATAGATTGCCACAGGGCTTGACATCAGCAAGGAAAAGGGGAGAGTCACCTGATTTTACAACAGAAAACCAGTGAGGCACCATGATAACCTGATTGCTTGGAAAGTGGAGTCTGGAAGATGGGATGAAGTCCATATCCATGTGATTGAAGCTCTGCTTTTGTGACCATGTGGGTCTTCTACTACATGGGCAAAGCCCACCAAATTCATTCTTTCTTTCTTTCTTTCTTTCTTTCTTTCTTTCTTTCTTTCTTTCTTTCTTTCTTTCTTTCTTTCTTTCTTTCTTTCTTTTTCTTTCTTTCTGCCTTCCTGTGAATGCCCTTGTATGTTGTGAAAATTCTGCCTTAGTTCCACCATTGATAATATCAAGGTATCTTTGTAGTTTTTCTTCCTGTGTTACAGCTAAAAAAATAGGCTAATCAATGTGGTTGAGGAAGAGCTCAGCCACTGTGAAAAAGTATGATGCAGCATCAATCCTACATTAGTGCAAATGACCCAGAATGTTCTGAAATATCCTTTTAATTTTCCAAAACATATCTAAAAACTTTATAATTGAATAGTTTAAAACTATTTTGTAAACTTGGAATTTGTAAAAACTCTATGCACCTGACTAGATGAATCCTTTTTCAAACTGCCAACCACTGAGAGAAAATGTTAGAAAGTGAACCTCACTCGAAAAACAATATATTCCCCCCCAGCATTTGAACAACTTGGGCATGGCTGATGGATCTATCCTCTTTTGCAATAGAAAACCTCATTGTTCATCGCTGTGTATGTGTTTTAAGCACTGATCTTATCAAAATTCTGACCTTGTGTTCAGTCAAGAATAGAACTGAATCCATAGTAAATGAAATTTCTGATAGGTATACCTGCTTGCTTATTTCAATTCCAGGGCTCATTATTTCACAGTTCAACAAAATATATTTGAGTCAATGATTTTCAGAACCATTAGATCCAACCATTACTCTATGAAATAGCTAAACCCAAGAAGCTGAGAATATTGTATATATCTATGCACAATATATCATAATGAGATAAATCCTGATTTAATTATGTTTAGAGATAAGCTCACTAAAATTAATGAGACTTACATTAATCAGATAAAACAATATATTTCAATGATTGTACTCTAAATATTATTACGTTCTGGTCCAACCTTCTTTGAATGCACACATACAAAAGGAATGCTAGGTGACAGTTTTCACTCTGTTAAATGTTTGAAAATCATTATTACATTTTCCCTCATGTATTAAAACCAATGTAGATCTGATCTGATTAACATTTCTTCTAAATATCTTACGGTCTAAAGTTATCACCATTTCTATGATAATATTTATCTCCAGTATGATTTTACTGATTATACCAGTCACAATTTTAACTTTGACTAATTGAGAGATAATATTAAATAACCTAGAGTGTTATTTTCAAAACAAGTACAAGATAATATTGCAATGTAAAATAGAATTTACCATTTTTAAAAAATACCTTTTCTTTTCTGAGGTGTCATATACTTAAATGTAATTCCATCGTCTGTCTGTCTGTCTGTCTGTCTGTCTGTCTGTCTGTCTGTCTGTCTGTCTGTCTGTCTGTCTGTCTATCTATTATCATCTATCTCTATCTGAACAGAAGCATTAACTACTTAAGACAGTTTCTTAGAAACTAGATCATACAGTTAGAGCTGAAAGCCAGTTATAGTTTTGACTGAAACATATACCTGAATAAAAGGCATGAAAATCTTTATCTGTAGGGAATATCCCACTGTAATGCATCAAAACCAATATTTTCTTATTCAAACAGCAATGTGCCCAAAAAACTAGAAATCTGAATATTTGTTAATTCTGTTACTTGAATGAATGGATATCAGAATGTAATGATGTGTGTTCCATTTTGGTCAAATGTCATCTGATCTCTGCAAGTTCTTCAGAAGCAAGTATATTTGTAGTTCATTTTCTCAAGACATCTTGAGTCTTGAGAGAACAGCATACCCTTTAATAACTATTGGACTCAATCTTTCTCAGCATGCCATCAGTCCTAAGACCCATTGAAAGTTCTTAGTAACTGAAAATTCCTTGTTACAACAGGAAGAAGCTTTTTTAAGAAAAAAGTAGCCTTCAATGCAGGGTGTGCATCTCTTTTCTTTCCAGTCATAAGTCCATTTCCTACTCTGTATGTAGGGGATTAAAAATACGGTAGACAATGACAGCAGGCAAGGTATTGAGTTGAACTCACAAAGGATTCATCTAGCTGCTACTTTGGAATTGTCATTTAATAGTAATGTCAAAGTTAAAACTATTGAGAAAAATTATTTTAAGAAAGCAGTTTTCAGCCTTCATGTTTGTTATTCTAGCTGGCAGAGAGCCATTTGCTTATTTATTGCCATCTGTTAGTACAATCAAGTTAAGTCAAATTAAAAACACCTCTTTCCCTAACCTTCAAAAGTCATCAACTGTTTTGCTGTTTAACATGCGGAGTACAAAATGGTTTGGGTAGCCAATAAATATGAATCCTGAAAGTATTTTATTTTCTATTTCATTTTCAGCCTGCCCCTTAGCTAGTATATTTTTGTTCAGATACTCTGAGTTTTTTAAACTTACTTGAACTTACTTTTCTACTCTAGGGCACCAGATCCAAGTAATATCTAAGTTCTCTTCTATGAGCAAAAAGTACAAGTATTACTACTAACTTGAAGAGGCTTATAAGAATTGTTAGAAATAAGGGGAAGGAAAATAATGTTGGTTTATTTGATCAAGGTTAAAATAAATACGTTGTTATTTCTGATAATCTTTAATGGACTTTTGCTGACACCAGGACTAAATTAAAGATATTTGATGGCTGTGTTTGTAGATAAGAGATGTGATGTGGGGAGCTAATTTGTTATAATTTAAGAGGAGGTAAAAAGTTATTAAAAGTGTTTATATTTGTTACGATGAAAGTTGGGAGTCACTTCTTTATATATTTCTTTTATTTTTAATTCCCATATTCTTATTTTCTTTTTCATTTTTCTTCCTATTCTTTGTCTTTCCTTATTTTCCTCTTTGCATATTTTACTCCTTCATTCTATTTCCCATCTTTCTTTTAGTTTGTATTCATTTTTACAAACTAAATTTAATACTGTAATTATAATCTTTAATAAAGATCATCTAATTTAATAATAAAATTACTTGGAAAAAAGGAAATGCTTTTAGTATGAAATAGTGGTCAATTTTGCAACTTGGAATGTGAATTATAATTCTTTTGATGACTGTAAGAATGTTATTCAGCTGGCTCAATCCAGTTGGTGTGAACCAAATGCTACTGTTTTATTGTTGTTATTATTGGCCCTTCCTGGGCTTCTTGCTAAAGGATATCACATTGATCCCTACTACTGAACATGTGTATTCCCTCCAAGTAGCCTGCATATGTAATCCCTGTACTTCTTATGCTCATGTACATGCTTATGTTGGTGATCAGTAATCTTATTGCAAGTTGGCTGATTGGCATTGTGGGTAAATTGTGTCTAGAATTAAATAATATCCTTGACATTAGGTCAGAGTAGTTCCTTCTTTTGATCCAGCCCATCTGGTAAAGAGATAAAAATAGTCCCCGACATCCCACTTCACTCTCCAAACATGTGCCTATAAGAGAATAACACCTGACTACTACTAATGCAGGTACAAGTACACCATGTAAGCAAATATTACATGGCTTATTTCACAAGCAATGTAGCAATAGCAATAGCACTTAGACTTATATACAACTCCATAGTGCTTTATAGCACTCTTTGAGTGGTTTACAAACGTCAGGATGGAACTCCTTGCTGTGGGCAGAGTCAGCCTGCAATACTGTATTCTAACCACTGCACCACCATGGCAATATAATGTCCAGTCCATCCACAGTCATACTCAACATATTCAAAATCCCCCCCTCCAACAGACATCTAAGCTAATGACAGGTATCAGAATGAGAGGACAAGAGAAGCAACTTCGTTTATAGTACCCCCAATAGTGTTTAAGTTATAATTTTACACTTCTGATACAAACATATGCAGTTTTTCTTGCGGAAAAAGTATTACATTACTTTTTCCTTGAAGCTATAGATTTTATACCACAAATCAATAGCATGAATATCTTGAAGAACTGGGATGTGTGAATTGCTAAAAAATTATTTGGTTTGTTTCTTGGATTAGTAAGGCAGCATTCACATCCAGCATTTTTTTAATATACTAAAAATATAAAAATGGACAAACTCTTGTAAAATATGGAGATTTTGTCTGCACTCTTCCCAAGATTATATAACATTAAATTCTATTGTACAAGAATCATTTTATGTTTTAAGTTTATACTGGTACATTTCCAATGCAGAATTTTTTTATTGTGATGTTTGCATGCATGCAACTCATTTCCAACTATTTTTCCCAATTATATTTTCAGAAAAAAAAAACAAAGACTAACATCTGTGCCAGTATGAAGTCTGGGGAGCAATGCTGTTGGGAAGATGGACTAGGACATATTTGTAAACTGAAAGAGAAACTTATGTTGACTATTTGAATAAATGTCTAGTATACATTTCCAAAAATGGTTAATATAGAAAATTTTAACAACATGAGATCAAAAAATGATTGCCTTTGTGGATAGAGAAGCAAACTGGATTAATTTGATAAAAAATTTGGCAATTCATGTTAATTGAATGGTATGTGTGCTATTCCTTTATTTCTGCCTCTGAGACAGCATTTTTACTATATAGTTGCAGTTACATTTACAGAGTATGAAAATATAATTGCTTTTTTGTCTGCAATCTTTATAAAAAAAACTCCTTAGAAAATTGATCTGCATAAATAGACTGCTTCAAGTATTTTTAATATAATAAAAGATAACAAAAATACAAATGTACTACAAATGCAACATGGTAGCAATAAGGAATAATTTGACAGTATTAGATATTCATATTAATATTTTACATCTGTCTGTCTGTCTGTCTGTCTGTCTGTCTGTCTGTCTGTCTGTCTGTCTGTCTGTCTGTCTGTCTGTCTGTCTGTCTGTCTGTCTGTCTGTCTGTCTGTCTATCTATCTATCTATCTATCTATCTATCTATCTATCTATCTATCTATCTATCTATCTATCTATCTATCTATCTACAATATAAGAGCCAGCTTTGTGTAATAGTTAAGCACAAGAGAAACTCCTCATCTTAGAATTTGAAAAACATCCATCTACTAACCTACATGGACTATGGACAATAGTCCATAATCTTTAATTAAGAGGTCTTTATCCAGTGGTGGATTGATTTGGGATGATGATGATGATGATGATGATGATGATGATGATGATGAAGAATATATCATTAGTATAAGTACAGGGCTACCTATCATCAACTGTAGTTTTTCCTATTCAGAGAAAAGAAACAAGGAAAGCAAGTAGAAGTTTGCAGGGGAAGTCAAGTGGGAAGGCCTTTCCTTCCCTCTCCCACCCCTCCCCCTCCCCTATTGTTAAGGTGACCAACCGTCCTCCTTTAGGGAGGACAGTCCTCCTTTTGTAAGTTCTGTCCTCCCTCGAAAAGTGTCCTCCTACATGTCCTCCTTTTCGATATTTGAAGACTAATCTGCAGGACTTTTTTTTCTCATAGAACACTCAGAATGGTGTTCTGGCACCTTTTTTTGATGGTTTTTTTTTCCCAACTTTTGCATGAGCTGTGCTACTCCCCCTATTGGCTTTCGAAAGCCAATAGGAATTTCTGCTGAGCGTGCCAAATTGCTGCTGAGCGCGACCAGCAAACTTTGCACAGGCAAGTTGTCTACAGCGAAGGCGAATTGGCAGGAACTTTGCACCCCTCCCTGCTATCCAACTACACCATCTCCTAGTTAGTCTTGAAAATACCTGGAGGAGACTGGAGCGGCGATGTCATGGTAAGTTTCTCTTGATCTTCAGCCCTGCTAGGGCAATAATGGCTGCGGGTGCAAGAGGCAGGGGCGGGGGGGCTGCTGCGGGCGGGGGTGTGAGGGGCGGCAGCTGCCGGCTGCCCCCCATGCTGTGGGAGCTGCCGGGGCCGCTCTACACAGGGCTGTGCAGGGTGGGCTGTGGTGCTGGCGGGGCGGCTGCAGGCGGGGTGTGTCGATGGTGGGCTGCCCCCCCGGGGCTGGAGCCGGCGCGGCTGGTGCTTTGGGAGCCACGAGGCCCAGTCTACATTTATCATATTATAGTGTGTTCTGTATTATTGTTGCAATGAATAAAATGTTTCTTTTATTTACAATTGTTTTTTTCTTCAATTTATTTGTGTCCTCCTTTTCATTGTAAAAAAGTTGGTCACCTTACTATTGTCCTCCCTCTCCCAATCTTTTTCTTTCAGTCTGGGCTGGTCCTCATCCCCAAAGGAGATGAGAAGAGGTTTCACAACCAGAGCACACAGCTATAGATGGTTTGCATGGAAGTGTAGTGAGAAGAGTTCATAAGGAAAGCTCTAAGCATCGTGGACAGTGAAGGAAGCATCACCATGATCTGCAATGTATGTCTTTCTGTCTGAAGAATGCCTAAAACATCATTTGCTGCAAATTAAAGCTTGTTTTCCTCTTGTAAGAGAAAGGGAAAGGTTTATGGGGAGAGTTGGTACACTAAAATCCATCAGAGACGATGGGCAATTTCTGTACAGGAAGGAAGCATGAGAAAGAAACTTCAAGATTGAAGTTAAGGAACAAGGTCAAGGAACAGATATGGCAGAGGTTCCAGAATTTTTTTTTTAATTAATGTGGGGTATAGAATCCTGAAAATTTTTCAGTTTCTCTGTGCCTCATCTTATATCAAACAAAATCAAAGCAGAGGAAGGTTTTTTGAGTATCTTTCTCATATGTCCTGTTTCTCAGGACTATGTAATTCTTTCATAACCTTCACATATGAGGTTCCATATCCTTTACATTCACAAATCCATGTCCTTCATAGATGAGGACCTGCTTTCCTGTTATTCTACAACAGGGGTAGTCAACCTTGGCTCTTTTATGACTCGTGGACTTCAACTCCCAGAATTCCTGAGCCAGCTAAGCTGGCTCAGGAATTCTGGGAATTGAAGTCCATGAGTCATAAAATAGCCAAGGTTGACTACCCCTGTTCTACAATGACTATGTCAGGTAGATTTGGCTTAGAGAGCATACCTGGCCTATATTTCCCCAGTTTGTTTCCATGGCTAACAATAAACATGAGCTTGAGTTGTCCCAGTTCAGCACCTTAATCACGTTGCCAAATTGCTTTTTGCCATTTCTCCCCCTAATTTCATTCCAACAATTCAAATTTAATGAGTAGAGTAGATTTCACTCTGTACTACATTTACAGGTAGTCATTATTTAATGACCATAATCAGGATTGACAACTTGATCATTAGAATAGAATAGAGCTGAAAAGGACTTTGGAGGTCTTCTAGTCCAGCCTATACCATTTCAGACAAGTGACTGTCCAGTCTCTTCTTAAAAACCTCCAGTGATGGAGAAGAGACTAATTAAGTGATTCATTAAGATTCATTAAGTGAATTGGTCACTGAAACCAGGATTGTGGTTATAATCCTACCTCAGTTTTCCTTTGCTTTGCAGACCTGCGAAAGTCATTAATACAAGAATTGGTTGCAAAGTTACTTTTTCATCACCACCATAACCAAATGGTCACTAAATGAGGACTATCTGTGCTTTTAAACAAATACTGTTCCAATACAATATTATGAGATATAGGGGAAACAAGTAATGCTGTTAAATGTGTTTACTTTTTCTCCATAACATATAATTTTCCCCCAAAAAATATTTAAAACATACAGTAGGTGCAGAATATACCTGTCGGTAAAGGGATCAGATGTTTTAAAACCAGGCACACTCTGAACATTTTTTATCTGTGCTTAGGCAGAATGTTTTATCAATTCCATGGGAGCTGCAAACATTTTTTAGAGCACCATTCATGAAGCAAAGAGAGCAATTCCTCCTAGTATTATTTTTAAACAGTGTCTTCCTTGGCCACATTACTGTTTAATCCCTCCTGTACAAAGTCCCTGCAAAAATCTTTGCTTGGTTGGCTTAACCCCAATCAAATAATAGGATCTGACAACACTTCTTTTTCTGCCTCCTGTAAATGGATATGAACTGTGAAGACCTTATCAGATATTAATGTGCAATTCAAGCTAACAGGGGAGAAAAAGACACTTGCTGACACAATGAACAACTTGAGTTGTGAGAAATTCTGACCTAAAATTAATTTATCGCCACAGTGCTTTTCAAGTGCATTAATTTCAGCGAAACACATTTTCTCCTTCTATTATGGGGCCTGGTTGACAGAGATGTCAAGGAGTCGCCTCTTCCTTTTGAAATCAGGAAACCTAAAATTGCTCGTCTCTTCTTGAAAATAGCTTTGCTGGAATGCACATTGGAGACAAACAAACATTCCTCTTTTTCAAGATGTTTCACTAGCCCTACAATCTAAACCCCGTTATTTTCTTCTTTTGCTTTAGCAGGAATGGGCTTGCATCCAGAAACTTGACAGAGGGAAAACTTACTCATGCCAAGAAATGAACATCCTATCCCAAGATGATAGAAGTAGCAAAACGTATCTCAAATGTAGCTTATATTTATGATAGATGAGCTGTACTAAATGTGTAAGAATCCTTTTCAGATAAGTGAATACTTTTTGAATTTTAGGGAGTGTTGGGGTTATGCTTACAAAACGACAGCCATAGTGAATATATGGCCAACTGCAAAACACTCATTCACAGTGCTGCTCATGATTCCAATAACAGAATAGCCCAGTTGGAAGGGATCTTGGAGGTCATTTAGTCCAACCCCCTCCTCAAGCAGGAGGCCCTATACAATTTCACACAAATTGTTGTCCAATCTCTTCTTGAAATTGTCCAGTGCTGGAGCACCCACAACCTCTGGAGGCAAGTTGTTCCACCGATTAATTGTTCTGTCAGGAAATTTCTCCTTAGCTCTAGGTTGATTCTCTTCTTGATTAGTTTTCATTCATTGCTTCTTGTTCTGCTTTTAAGTGCTTTGGAGAATATGTTGACCCCTTCTTCCTTGTGGTAACCCCTTAGATCAGTGGTTCTCAACCTGTGGGTCGGGACCCCATTTGGGGTCGATCGACCATTTCACAGGGGTCGCCAAGCAAGGCTGTCCACCATTTTTTTTGTCCGCCATTTTTTTTGTCCGCCATTTTTTTCCTCTTTTCCGGAGGGTGCCTTACCTCCCTTGGGCTGGGCCAGCTGGTGGTCGGCCTGCTCCATCTCTGCCGCTTGCCAGCTATGCCTCGGCCGGCGCAGGGGGTGGAACCACGCATGCGCGGCTCTCCCGGGCAGGGAAAGTCCTCGACTTACGACCGGTTGGGTAGTCCTCAACTTACGACCGGTTTAGTCCTCGACTTATGACCGGTTTAGTCCTCGTCTTATGACCGGTTTAGTCCTCGACTTACGACCGTTTGGGGTCGCGGCATTAAAAAGGTTGAGAACCACTGCCTTAGATATTGGAACACTGCTATCATGTCCCCCCCCTAGTCCTTCTTTTCATTAAACTAGACATACCCAATTTCTGCAACTGTTCTTCATGTGTTTTGCCCTCCAGTCCTCCAATCATCTTTGTTGCTTTTCTCTGCACTCTTTCTAGAGTCTCAACATCTTTTTTATATTGTGGCAATCAAAACTAGATGCAATATTCTAAGTGTGGTCAATTCAACCAGTTTTTCTTGCCTAAGAAAATTGGGCAGTACCCACTCATTATTTTTATTTACATAAAATGACTGTGAGTTACATATGGTTCATAAACATTCTGGTAAACAAAAGTGTTGCTTTACAGAATTGCACTTTGCTTTACAATATTCCTTACTCTCTTTTAAAAATTAAGGTATTTTTTTTTAAAAAAAATAAAGATAGATTTATTTACTAGAGTTACTTGAGAGCCTAATAAATGCCAAGGGAGATCTCCAGGGCACACTGATATTGACATTTACCATATTATCTATCACCAAAAGAGCAAATGTAAGTCAGAGCTCCTTGAAGCAAAGCATGAAAGGACAACCTACTCCTCTTCAAGTGACATCTGAACTGATGTCACTGTTCCTATTAGGATAATATTCTCTAGTTTAATGAATGCAGCTCAGACAGCTTGGCCAACATAGCTTAGGTTTTCCTGAGCAGGAATAAGGAGTAGCCAGAGTACTCAGAAAGAAGTTTGGCATTAAAGTAGCTGTCTCTCTTTGTTTAATGGTAAGGCTGCATTGAGAAGATACACTTTCATGAACCCAGGATAACTTTTATCTGAGGATAAGCATCTTGTAACATATGCTGATGCTCTACTTTGCTCTTTATTTAGACAAAATATTATTAAAACTGGTATGTGTGTGTGTGTGTGTGTGTGTTTATGTATGTATGTATGTATGTATGTATGTATGTATGTATGTATGTATATCATAGGTATGTATGTATGTATGTATATATGTATATGTACAATCAAATAACTTGATTCCATTCATTCCATTTATCAGGAAATGTTCCCGTTTTTGAGATACCTTTTTGTTTTAGAATCAGTGAACATTGCAAAACCATTTCTAATGTTCTAAGAATCTATGAAAAAAAAGAGTTTAATTGGAAATCATCCCTGTTCAATGCATGATAACAGCAATAGCAATCTTGACAGATGGTTATCCAGTCTCTGCTTACCTCTTCTAATAAAGGAGAATCAACCAATTACTTTCCAAAGCATTCAGTTTTGTGGATGAACAGTTCTTATTGTTAGGATGGTTCTCCTAGTGTTTTAGCTAAAAGTCTGCTTTCTTGCAATTTCCAGTCATTAGTTTTTGTCCTGCCTCCAAAACAACAAGTCTACTTTATTTTAAAATATTCCAAATGGCAATTATCCAACATACTCTAATCTTTCATTCTCCCTTTTCTTGTTAAAATGTGACAATCCTGAATATATTCCAAATGTACACTGATTAATTTTGTAGTAAATACAGCTGGGGGATGATGGTTTTCTTTTCCTTTTTGGAAAAAAATAATGCCCTTTGGGATTTTTATAAGAAATCTTAAAAACAAATCTAATATAGGCTAATGTCCCACTACTCTTTTTCTACAAATGAATTAAATAGTCTTTCAAAGCTGCTATTCTCCATTAAACTATTTAAAGTTTCTCATGAACATTAATTCCAAAGGATTAATGTTCACACTAGCTGTTACTTGCACTGAGACTTTTTATAACAGCAAATCTGCTCATCAATCAAAATTAATCCTCCTGAAAAAAAGAAATTAACTCTTCACTGTGGATGCCAAAAGGCCATCTATTTTCTGTCCTATAAATAACAGTAGGTACACATGATAAATACTTGATATCTGCTTATACCTTCAGCTGGTATAGTCAGACAAACTGTCATTAATCTACCAAATTGAACATCCATGCAAGACTTGGTTCAACTTTAATACGTGTTTGAGGAGAAGAAGTGACATTTCTTCCTACCAACCCTTACTCTACTAAATCAGTTATTGACTTCACTTAAATCACACAAGTCTATCTCTTTTTTTATACTGACTGGAAGCAGGAAGGCAATTATGTTGGATTATTGTTGTTGTTCCTAACATATACAAGTAGAAATCTGATAAATCTGATAAATGCAGCCCTAAAGATTTCAGTGAGAACTTCTTTGTGACCCCCACAAAGTCCAATTCTGATTTGAGAGATTTTCTTTCCCAAATACATCGACTTAAATTTCCTTCTTTACAATGGATCATTCTCTTGCATTCTATTTCATGTTACAGGAAGCAAAAATGCAGACATTTGTCAGATGGTCCAAGTAAATAGCCATGCAATGATTTGACAGGTAGGGACAGTCAGTGCGGAGAGTAAACTAATACTGGAAATGGAATGAATGCACAAATGGGAGAAATATGGATCACCTTTTTCAAAGCTCAGGGAAGACATGTGCCTCATGTCACTTTGAATGAGAATAATATTCCACATCTGCTCCTTTTGGTTACTTTCCTAAATCTGCAATGCAAATAAGAGTTATTCCTGCCTCTGAATATATACCAGGGTCTCTGAATATGTTTAGAGGCAGGAGGAAGAGGCAAGGATAAAGGAGGTCATCTATATTATTCCAGTATGTCTGCAATATCAGGCAAAGGTCATAGTCACTTGTTGATTGGCAAGGATATCACTTGAACATTGGAAAAAATTTAAGATATGTACTTGATAACTGGTTATTTCCTATTATTCATTACAGTTGGAATGCTGTAAGGTTAAAAAAAACACCCTCTTTCCTTTTAGCATGTGCTGAAATTACTATTCAGCTTGCAATATATATATGTGTGTGTGTGTGTGTGTGTGTGTGTAATGGTGTAACATCCTCGAACTCTGGGATGAACTTTGAAACGCTGTTTATTGTTAAAACAATAAAAGCAATAAAAGCAACTATTTACAACACCTAAAAATCGACTGTCTTAGCTTTCACTGGTCCACTGCCAGGGTCATCAGAGTAAGTGTTTGGGGTGGGGAGTTTGCTTATAAACCCAGTTGACTCCGTACTCTACCCATTGATCGTGTAATGGGACCACCTATTCTAAATGACCGTAGTTGCTCTAATTTTCTTGCCCCGCCTCGTCCGCCTTCCAGTCCTGTCACTCTCCTTCCTCCCATTGCTCCTTTCTTTGCCTTTCCCACTCCTGTCAATCCTGCCTCTCCTTGCTGTGTCCCCTCTCCTGGCATACATGCTGATTCTGGGAGTCCATCCCCCTTTTTCTGTCTTCCCCGCCCGTCTTTCTTGCACCCGGCCACATGATGTTGCTGCCGATCTATCTTCCGATCGCCCCCTTCCCGTGGTCATTGCAGGCTGTGTATCTGTGTTTCATTTTGATTTGTTAGGAAAACCTAGCTCAAGACCCAAAGAAGTAAACTAAATCTTCAGAGAAAGCTTATCTTTGTGTCTTGATCATGTTTATTTATAAAGTTATTACAGATAAACTAACTTCCTAAGGAACTCAAACTGGTTTGCCAAAAATTGATACCTCAATTAAAATCATCAACCAAGTCTAATACAACTAAAGTTGCTTAACTATCATTAGTGCCCAAAAGACTGGGGGAATGGGGACTTAAAATTGACTGGAATAAGGGAAGAATTTTTTTCTGTCTTCGCTCATTTCTCTTCACTCACTACTACTGGGGTTTCATTTAAGCTTACCAACTATCTTTTTATTCTGCTTATTTGAAGCATTTCTTTTCTAACACAAATTTAGTTAGCCTGTTGATCTGAAGACAATTGACTGGCCTTTCCCTTGTGTGATAAATTCTTATCCATAACACAGGAGAAATTGGATTTTTATTTCAAGTTAAGATTGACTCTATTTACCCTGTGGTTCAAACGCACATCAATATCACATCAAAAACATTTTTTTTAAAAGAAAAATGTGCTAGAGTATAAATCTCATACACTTCTAAGAGGATAATTGCAGTTGTGTTAGAGTACTAGGCTGAGGAACTCAGGTATAAACAATTACTTTTAGCAAACAGGGATTTGCACCATGAAAGAAGTATAGTTATAACAATGCAAACCATTGTTTTAGGATGAGGGTACACAAACTGGGGCTACACTAATCAGTCTACAGGAGAATTGATCAACAAGTCAAGTTGGTTATATTACTATAATAATATTGGATTCCCTAACTGCAATCAATTCCTAACTAAAATCAATTTATTTATTTATTTATTTATTTATTTATTTATTTATTTATTTATTTATTTATCAAACGGTATATCATACATGACTAGCAATGTATATTAAGATTTCACATAGATTAGCAAAATATAATAAAATATAAATGTTAAAAAGATCTATGTTCAAATTCCAATGTCTAGCTATTGAAGCACAGCATTGTTTATATTAAAAAAAAAAAATCAGATACTGGACCAGTATATGCCCTCAGCTTACAGCTGATCATGATTGTGATCTACAGTTTGATGTGGGACCCCACAATCACACTGAGGGGAGGATACTATGCCCCATTTATATAGAGTCCTGGCAGATGCCGTGTGAGGTGCAAATCTTATACAGGATTGTCCATTGCTGGCTGGTAGTTCAAAGCCTGGCAGATGTTGTGCAAGTGCCATTGGGGGCTTCTTTGATTTGAGTCTTCTGGCTGATAAATGAGGAAGATCAGCATGCACCAGTAGGAGTGAGTTGTTCATAATTTGGACTAAGAGTAATACTGGGAAATTGTTTTATTTGGATTCTAGCAATGGACTACAGTAAATGATTAATCTTCTCATCCAGGATACTATTTTTTAATTAAAAAAAACCTTGCACCTAATTTTTATAAACTTTTAGAATCCAAGGTAATTTTGCTCTATGAATCAACTACTTTTTTAAAACCCTTCCTTCCTTCCTTCCCTCCCTCCCTCCATTCTTTCAAGAATAAGCTAGCAAGGGCACCGGTACAATAACTCTCTCAGCAATTTGCCATGCTAAACAAACAAAACCATGACAGTTGTTTTAAATTGTTCTTTGCAATATGTATTCTGCAACCATGAAGGTAAACATTTTAATCAGAATATCAAGGGTGCACACTATTCATATATTCAAATTAAATTCTAAATTAAACAAAGAATATCACTTCAAACTATCCAAAATCAGCTTGCTCAAAATAGGCTCCTGCTGTTTTGCCTCTAAGTACAATCTAAAAACACACACAGAAAGGCTGATAAATTGAGGCATCACTGGCAATTAATCTTAATTACACAACTGGAATAAGATATTTTAGCTGGCCATGAGCCAGAAAGAGCAAACTACTTAATAGAAAGCCTGAGCTCAACTAAATTAAATAGTACCATCACCCTACATACTTTTTTAAACGTTGCAAGCATACAACAATTATTTATGGATTAAGAGGTGTTAAAATGTTGACAAAAAGGGCTCTTATGTATTTACATAGTAGGTTATATTTTTTTAAAAAAAGCTAATTTCTCAACCTTGGGACAAGGGGGGGGGGCATGACTGAGATTAAGAGATACAAGTAGTAACTTGATTTTTCAATTGCTTAACAAATTGATGCAAAGGACATAAACTGTTACTTTAAGCTACACTTGCTTCATTCCATCACAGCTGTCTTCTGAAGCATTTGTATGAGCATAAACAGCTGCCACTTTAAACATCTCTGCATTAGCTAGGAAAAAGAAAAATGTCCTTTGGGGCATCTTTTTGGCCACAATATTTGAAAAAACAGTTCTATCCTAAATGGAATATGCCATTGCTATTTGCTACCTTTTTAAAGGTATAAATATCAAGAAGTGAAGAAAAAAAAGAGGCAGGAAGACTCTTTTGTGGCCAATAGTTACTAACAGGATATTTGCTTTATTTAGACCAATGTTTCTCAACTTTGACAACTTTAAGAAGTGTGCTGGCTGCGGAATTCTGGGAATTGCAGTCCACACATCTTAAAGTTGACAAAGTTGAGAAACAGTGCTTTAGATTTTCTCCAGCAGAAGACACTGGAGTTGTTCAGCTGAGCAACTTGACTGACCTCTGTTCCTACATTTGAATTTGATCTTTTGCCAGACAGAATTCTGGCTTCTTTTCTTTGGCTGACCAACCTGAAAATAATGCAAAACTTTACGCAAGGCCAAGCCCAGGAAATAATTCATTTTTGAAACCTCCTTCAGATTACAGTTTTCTTCTCCTGCACAGAATGAATGTATAAGGAGATAAGAAAGGCTGTGCAGTTAAAAAAAAGTTTTTAAAAAACCACTTTCTGAAATCACTGCCTCCATCTAGCTGGACCCCTGCACAAGGCACACAGGCTTAAAGAAGTGAAAAGAAGCACATGCTGTACTATTGTAAGTGTGTTGATCCCTATCTCTACCACCACACTATCCACTACATTGTGCAGATTAGTGAATAGTAATAGTCAAACCCTGTTTTATGAATACATTCATGTTTTACAGCATAGAAATCATAAAAAAGCATAACAAAAAACAAACTCTCATTGATTCAGAAAGTCAGATAACATCTTAATTAGCACATCTAAAGTGATACAGAAGTGTTTTCAATCTTCAAAATACTACAGATAGTATTGAAATAATATTTAGAAGAGAGTAAAAGGAAAACATGTGGAAGAAGTACCACAACCCTCAAATTAGGCTTTATTTGTGAACCCTGTGAACCCTTTGTTCTTAAAGTTAGCCTCAGTATGGAGTGTGCAGACTGAATATATTGATTATTAGTAGCCATTGCTTTGGAGGATGAAGAAATAATGGTCACTTTCCAGTTCTGAAATGTAAAACCCAAAAAACTGTGGTTTCATATGGAAGATTTAGTTTATGTGCCAGATTATGTAATACCTACTAAGCAGCACTATAATATCTAATAGGTCCAAGTTCACAAACTGCACTAAGCCATGATTTATTTTAACAAAGGTTTGTGAAATAAGACATTGTATCTGGGTTTATGAATAATAAGTTATAAAGAAAGATTTACAAACTTTAGGGTTTATGGAGCATATTAATCTATAATATTCAATGAAAGGTATGAATTCATCCCGTATGTGTAAAGATGCATTACCCTTTCCAACTATTGATTTGTCTTGGTGTCTGCAGGCAAGAATTAGCTTTATACTATAGAACCTGTATTTTTCCTATGCTAATGTTTGAGGATTAGGAAATTAAATTATACTGAATTCAGTTATTACATACCAGTTGGCAGAACAGCATGAAAGAAGAAAGAACTCTGCTAACCAGGAATAAAATGCAATATATTCATGAAAAAAAAACAAAGTGGTGTCCCTGAGAGCAGAATGGGCTGTAATTACGCATTTGTGTGTGTGTGTGTGTGTGTGTGTGTGAATTGGAGTGGTCAAGTATTAATATATCCAAATAGATTAATGAGAGTAGACAAAGTAATAACATCTCCCAGCGACAGACCCATGCATGTAGCCTCTCTCTTCTCTATTCTAGACCAAAAGATTTCCCCAATGAAAGATGAAAATAGAAAGTACTCTACAGATAAAAATATTTAGCTCAATTTTAATGCTTCAAAGCAAAGTTTTAGTATTGGAAGGTGGGGAGAAAGAGACCTACCCGTGTTTTTCTCTGCCAGGAATCAATGGGGTTCTGATGTGGCTTTCATTAGCATGGAGGACCCGAGCAACATACTTCCCATTTGGTTGGAAGTATTTGTAGACAGCCACTTGCACCATGCAGTTTTCACTATTGCTTCTCAGCCAAGGGCTCAAAAGGAGGAAGTTCATATTTTCTGATGTATTAAGATACAAGAATGAACCTGGAGAAAAAGAGAACACAAGAAATCTAATTACTAAAATAAAAGGCACACACCATTGACTTGTTCATCATCAGGCACAAGATTATTTTATATTTGCTGATTTTCATGAATAGCCTACATGGACCCTGCAATATTTCCTAATATTCATCTCCCTCTCCTGAACTTAGAGATGTCTCTTAACAATTAATAGGCCCTTACTCACTCTCATCTCCCATAAAAAGATTGTAAGGTGCTAAATCACTAGATTCCTCAGACTTCAGTGGCATCTCTACTGTGCCAAATCAATGGGCTTCTTATTGCAGAAGTCAGCAATGACTGGACAGTGTACAGACTACTGCTAATGGATGGAGGAAAGCTGGCAGCAGGACCAATGTGGACAGCCCTCAGAAGGCCTGAAAATTCTTCTGCATACTGTTGAGATTAGATTTATTACTAGATTTGTGTGTGTGTGTGTGTGTGTGTGTGTGTGTGTGAGAGAGAGAGAGAGAGAGAGAGAGAGAGAGAGAGAGAGAGACAGAGAGAGAGAACACAGACGTACTTCTCCTGCCTCCTATTTCCCCACAACAATCCTATAAATTAGGTTGGGGTGAGAAAGAATGACTGGCCAAAAGTCACCCAGCAGGTTTTCATGCCTAAGGGAGGCCTAGAACCCAGAGTCTCCTGGTTTCCATTAGGAGTCCATACAGGGACTTTGTTTTATTAATGCTTTATTGCAGGGGTCTTCAAACTTGGCTCTTTTATGACTTGTGAACTTCAACTCTCAGAATTCCTCAACCAGGCATGCTGGCTGAGGAATTCTGGGAGTTGAAGTCCACAAGTCATAAAAGGGCCAAGTTTGAAGACTCCTGCTTTATTGTATCTGCTCTGACTCGCCTTTAAACACATTTGTGGCAACCTGGTTCTCCTATAAGCCTTGAACTTGTCTGTCTATCTAGCTATCAGTAGGATAATTTTAACTTTCCAAAAACGGAACAGTATAGAACCAAATTTGTGTGCTAAAGAAAATGGCAAAAAAGGACTGAGATCAAATGTGGGTTAGATCCAAATAGAGATTGTGTGGTAAAGAATCCCGAAAATAAAATCCATAGGGCAGTGAGATGAGTAGTTGGACAGCTTCTTAGAATTTGTTCACCAATATGAAGACTCTTTTCTCCTCCCTTGTGGTAAAATATCATAGAGCAGGGTTACTTTTAAGAGGCTGTAAAAAATTCCAGTGGCCCTATTCTGCATCTCCTTGAGTTATTCATTGCAATCAAGTGGGGTGTTGGAAAAAAAGTATGTACTGTAAAAGGGGCTGGAATTCTCTCTCTCTCTCTCTCTCTCTCTCTCTCTCTCTCTCTCTCTCTCTCTCTCTCTCTCTCTCTCTCTCTCTCTCTCTCTCTCTCTCTCTGTTTCTTGTTTCTTTCTGTCTCTGTCTCTGTCTCTCTCTCTCTCTTTAAAGGCATCTAATCCACAATAAAGGGTTTTGTTGTTACCTGAAACATTAATTCTCTTAGCAGTCTCCTATTTAATAAGGTGACAGAGAGGTATAGAAAGGACAAAAATCAATGCATTTACTGTCATTTGAATTAATTTAAATGTTTTAGTTTTGATTGGGGCTTCAGTTCAACCTTATACAGGCAGACACCACCAACTCTACCTCTCTCATACACCCTCACAGTTAAATCCTTATTCTCTTAGACAAACACAAGCATGGGGGAACATAGAGTTCTATGAAATTTTACTCCTCCTAATATTTGTGCTGGTTATGACCATAGTAAAGAATTGATTTGATTTGATTTGATTTGATTTGACAGTCAAATATTCTTGGCAATATTAAAACATGTGAGCAAATCCATAGAGGATAAGGCTATCAGTAGTTACTTCTTGTAAGAATCTTGTATCAGAAACAATATATTTTTCTGTATCAATTGCTGTGAATTAAGGAATAAAAACAAAGTTAATTTAGGAGAAACGTTTCTAAATAAATTCAGCAAATAAGGATACTAAAGGAAGATATTTTTCTTGCATTTTTAAAGGAAATACACTTTTGGCTATAGAAACCTACCTCACCATAAAACTGCTAAAATGCAGAAAAATGCAGAATGACTTTTATTTCACCTTATTACAGGAAAATCATAAAAAGAAAATATATGGACAACTATCACTGTGAAAAATTGGCAGAAAAGCAAGCATAAATGAAAAGATTTTTAAGAATCCGATGGACAGCCAGGAGAACAAAGAGATCAGAGAAGAAATCAAACTAGAATTCTCATGTAAACACAATTGTCCAGGCTCTCACTATTAAATATACATCACATGGACGTCTTGCTCCTTTCAAAAGTCCATGATGCTTGAAAAAGTTGAATTAAAAACAAACAGAGAACCACCAGTGGCAAGGTAGATGGATTCAATTCTGACAGCAGTTAATGCATTACTGACAGACCTTGAAGAAAGATCATTCAGGAGTGAATCTATATGTGTGGTCACTAGAGTTGACATTGTCTTCAAGATGCTTAATCAATCAAGCAGAAGTAGTCAGGATATCTTGATTTTCATTCAGCAGTCAATTAATACAAAACTGGTGAAAATCTTCTGGCCTTTTGAATCCGCTAATTGTTATTGACACTGAAGTTAGAACACTAGAACAAGTGCAAGATGTATGTAAATTGTAAAACACTGCAGCAAGTAGATACATTTGTGTACTTTCATAGAATGTTTACTATAATAGAAAAAAAAGATGGAAAAATTTTAAGACTTTCAAATACTGGAAGAAAGGTAATCAGTAGTGGTTTGTTGTGAGGAACAAATATTTGTAGAAAGAAGCAAAAATAGCCATTTATAAGGAAGCAGCATATCAAAAAGCTCACACCAAAGAAATTCCTCACTATGCTGCTTCAGAGATAGTCAAAAAGTAATGAAGGGAACTTGACACACAATTAGCACTTGGAAATAATTAGCTAACAAGTATTTCCAACTGTTTCTTTCAGGAGAGCAAATACGTGATACATAGCTATTGCAAAAAACAACAACAAATTAACTTCAGCTGCTAGCAGAAACACTCCAAAGGCTGGAATAACTGATGATTATAAGTTAGTTGATTCAACAGTTCCTTGATCATATTGCTGTCTAATAAAGGCAAAGGTAAAAATTTTCCCTGTTCAGTCATGTCTGACTCTAGGGGGCGGTGCTCATCTTCATTTCTTAGTCAAGGGAGCCAGTGTTGTCTGAAGACATTTCTGAAGACCAGCATGTCTATACACCAAGGCACATGGAATGCTGTTACCTTCCCACTGAAGTGGTACCTGTTTATCTATTCACATGTGCATGCTTTTGAACTGCTAGGTTGGCAGGAGCTGGGGCAAGTAACGGGAGCTCACCCTGTTGTACAGTGCTCAGGTCTTGAACCTGGGCTGACAGCTTTTCAGCTGACAAGCTTATCATCTTTAACTGCTGAGCCATTGTGCCCTCTTCATTGGTGCCTAATAATGAACACTTTAAAATGTGTGGGAAAACATTGATTATGAATTGTTTTTGGATAGAGTTAGATCAAGCTAATGTATGAAAATTCACAAAATAAATATGACTTACTAAAATACTGATCTCAGTTGTGAATTGGATCATTTGGCATACACGAGATCCTGTCTATCCAAGGTAGCTAATGTTTTCTTTTAAAAATGCTGGAATATGGGTAAATGGTAGTAGTTCTAGCTATTCAATAGCAAAGTCACATGTTTTGAGTATTACCAGATGCTGTAGAAGACCCCAACCCAGAAGCCAATTTGGAGAGTGAAACTTGGCTCACCATAGTTGAGTTCTGTGTTTTCTTTGTATATTTGCTTAATAATCATCTTCTGGTCCAGCTCAATTATATATTGTATGGTGGTGATTTGGCTTGATATTAGGAGCAGAATACCATATGTCACTGTTATTTGGTAGAAAAACAACTATTTAGGGTGCTTACATATATAGTAAAAAGGAGAGAAATTAAAATGGATTAAGTTTAATTCTGGAAGAAGAAGATGGGCCAGTAGCAAAGTGGATGGGTTACAGTAGCAATGAAAGACCTGAAAAATCAAGTTAGGGACATATTGTCATGGAGAAAATCTATGTGGTCACTAAGAGTTGATACCAACTTGATGGCCCACAATCAATCAAATTTAAATTTCCTCCACTTCAATAAGGTTACTCTTACTAGATTTGAAGCTACATTTCTGCTAATATATGATGCAAAAACCCTTTAAAATTAAGGAATTAAGCATATAAAGAGCTCTAGAATATGTGCATAATAATTTTGCTGAGTTAAAAGAGGTCCTTTATTTGAGTCATTCATTTTTATCATTCCATTTTAACATTTATTTCATAGCATTGCAGTTGCATTTTTCTCAAGGAAGCACTGAATAGGCATACTGTGGAGTCTTGCTGCTCAATACTGAGCTACATGTATTCTCTTCTATTAAGCATAACTGTATTATAATGAAATTCAATACACAGATCTGCAACACAAATCTATATTTCAATTAAGCCATGCTTCACCCTATATCCCTTTTCAAGTGCGCCAGGAAATTAAAAAAAAGAACATAATGCAGTATCTCCCTTCATCGATGGAATACAGTATTAGAATAAAGACTTGTGTGCATATTTTAGGAAGCATTCTCTATTTCAAATCTGAATCTTACTACTATAGATGATATATATTAGGAATGCCTGTTTCAGAATAACAGTTGAATGGAGATCTTGGAGGTCTTTTAGTCCAACCCCGGGCTCAATCAGGAGATCCTATAGCATTTCAGACAAATGGCTGTCCAATCTCTTCTTAAAAACCTCCAATAATGGAGCACCCACAACTTCTGAAGGCACGTTGTTCCACTGATTAATTGTTCTATCTGTCAAGAAATTTCTCCTTATTTCTAGGTTGGTTCTCTCCTAGTTTACTTTCATTCTACAGTAGAAATCCATGACAATTATTTTTACATATCAAATGTAATTTATTTCCTATATTATTAGCTGAAAGATGGTGTACAATAAAAAAGAATGATATGTCATTGAAGATACAGCTGAAAACATCATTTTAATATATTCTTTCTCTTTTCTGAGTTTGAAAAAGAGCATAGGAAGATATGAACTGTTTGTACAACAGCTAAAAGAATTGTAGGATCACAGAGTTCAAAAGGTCATTTGAGATGTAATCTAGTGTAATCTTTTCGGCTCAGTGCAGGATCCACTACAGTATCTCTGAGAGATGATCACTCATTCATCATACTCTGTTTGAAGAATTCTAGTAAATTCTAGTGAATATATTCACTGCTTCCTGAGCAACTGGTTCCACTGGCAAACAACTTATCTGTTTAAGAAGTTCCACCTCACCACATGAACTAGAACAGGGGTCCCCATCCCCTAGGCTGTATCCCACTACCAGCCCATGAGCTGCAGAAGTGCGTGCATCTCCACTTGTGTGTGCAGTGGACAAGTGTGTGTGCATGTGCTCCATTTGCATGAGTGGTAGGTGCATGTGCCTGCTGCTTGTGCAAATGGAGCTGCACATCTGCGCCCGAGCACTTGCCCACCGCTTGCACAAAACCATCTCCTCTTTCCCCCCCCCACTGATCCTCAAAGCCAGAAATGTTGGGGAACTCTGAGCTAGAATCTAGAAATTAGAATTTGCTCAAATATCCAAATTCTTTAGATATTTCAAGGATATCGATCATTTCAATAATATGATATTTTTAAGATTTACTGTTATGAAATCATACACAGGCCCTCTCTTTTATGGTGTTAATATTTTAAATACTATAGGAAGATGAATCTTAATTTAAGACAGATACTTAGAGAGAAAAATGGTTACCGGCAAAGGAAACAATTCTTGAACACTAGTCAGCATCCACACTTTGATAATTATGATTACCAACTTCAGCTGGAATAAATTTTGAAGAGTTTTCTTTCTCCTATAATATACAATATGTGAGCTACTAACACATCTGTATATGTGCATAGATATCTCTATGTATGTGCCTTTCAAAAAGAGAACAGAAAAAATAGGTGATTATTAATGGAATTCATGGTCACTTTTTAAAACTGCCAATAAAATAAGGTGCTAATTGGTAAATTTAGTTGATTCCCCACCAACATATAGACAACCCAACTTTCTTTCTCTTAGAAACTACTCTTCCACAATTTCCACAAATAACAAGGGTTAATATACAGAGAGATTTCAACATAAACTTCTATGTACCTATCCCATAGTAAGTCTTGCTGAGGTCAAGGACTCTTATAGTTGGAAAAGTCCTGTATACATAGGCTGATGAAACTATGGAAGACATCCTTGGCATATTAAGATATTGATTTTTGTTTTCTTTGTCAAAAGCAAAGAGTTCAAGAGAGTCCTTTGCGCAAGGTTGTAATCATCAAGAAAGTAATGCATGCTTACTTTTAGGAAGTCTCGCTGAGTCTGGAGTTGGTAGTGTCTTTATGCATGGAAATGAAGGTGTCTGTATAAGCAGTTCAACTAACTGCTAATGAGTGAAACAACTAGTTCTTTTTCTCAAATAATGATTGGACATGGCACATTAAACCCAACCCAAACCACCCATTTTAATTTAGCTTATTATATGAATCAGCTCAATATACATCATACTGTCAGCAGCAAACCTCAAGAGACACTGAGTGAGACTTTTTCCAGGATCCTTGAAACTAAATCATAGGATTAGGACCTGGATTACATTATTGTACTATTTTTATATTTTATAAAACAGTTCACAAATTACTAAAGCTGTATCTGTCAAACAAGTTTAGAAATGAAAGGGCTTCAGATAATCCATTTCATCCAGGATCCTCTGGATATGCTGCACAATCATCTTCTCAGCATCTTTCCCCAGAAGATTGGAAACAGGATGAAAATTGTCCATCACAGTGGGATCTAATTATGGCTTCTTAAGAAAGGAATAAACCATATCCTCCTTAAAGGATTTAGGCACTACTCCTGCATCCAAAAATAAACTGATCACTCCACCTTCATGTCACCTCCCAAGAAGCTGTTACCATGGAGGGGGGGGAGAGACATGGATCTAGACAGAAGTGGCCAAGATCACATTCCCTAGGATCCTATCCAATTCCTTAAGAGCAGCAGGATTAGACCATTCCAATTAACTGTGCAAGAACCTACCCCAAGTATCTCCATTGGACCAGCCTCCATGGCGACATCCAATTGGGAATGAATCCAAGTGATTTTATCTGCATCTTAATGATACAAATTACCATTCATATCTTAATTATGTGCATTTATCAATATTCCTGAATAATTAATAACTGATTTGGAATCTAAGCATAATCAAACACCTTACAGTGAATAGTTTGTTTTAATCAGCATTAAAGCATTCAGAATATGGAGTAGAATATGCTTGGAAGCAGGATGAAAATTGTCCATCAGGGTGGGATCTAGTGATGACTTCTTAAAAAGGGGGTGAATCATATGGAATACATAAAATGTATTATCTGCCATTACTGTACAAATGTAGCTCAGTGTAAAAACTCTGGAAAGACAAAATTAAAATTCTCTTTGTTTATTGAGACATAAGACAAAAATTAGATGCATTGGTTTTGCAAACCTCAATAACAGAATGTCAGCATTTAGCAGCAATATAAAAATATGATTAATTTATTTTTCAGTAGGCTATAAGTCCAAATTGGAAACTGGCTCCTAATGTCTTCAATAGCTTTTGGTTTTCTTCCAGAAATATAGCTGCTGTGAAAAGCTACCTGGGAGATGGTCATATAAACTTTACATATTTTATTTTTTTTAACAAGTTTTAATTAATTTCCTTAGATTTTTTAACATGGATATTGTGTTAATGAGGCTCTTGAGGGATGATCCTGGGTGAACAAATAACAGAGAAAGAGCTTTGCAGCTTCAAACATTGCAGCTTTCTCCTGACATTCAAGTACCTTGAGAAGTAAACCTTAGATGAAAGCAGCCTCATGTTTTATCAAGCATGTTGCTGGCATCATGCTTTGACCATGCACTTAAATAAAATGCATGAGAAATATCCCGAGAAAAGGCAGAACAGGAACTTGGTGAATCTGATTACCGTAACATGTTGAATCATTTATCAGAGAAAGAACCTTTACAATATCAAGCAATCTAGCTTTTTGCCCATCATCACCTCTTTAATTAAAGTGGTTATTTAAAAAAAAGGTCCTGCCGCCACAATATCAGTGTGAAAGAGATGAATGTGAGAAATGATTGTAAATTATGCTACCAGTATGGTAAGAAATCTATTATTAAGATGCAATTTGCAGTTATTATTCAGACCTTTTGGAAGCCGAGTTAACAAAATTCTTAAAAACACAGAATTTGTTATTTGGGGTACAATTTATGACCAGTTTAGGTCCCTTATTCTATTCTCTGTCAACTCTGTCCAGTTGGGTAGAAGAACAAAAAAAAGTTTACCAGTGTATTCCCACGGGAGGTGAAGCCTGAGAAGCCATGTCTTCAGGGAGAGTGTGTACCCTGCTGTGAAGACATGACAGATCATCTCTTGAAGAGCTGCTTGCTGCTAAGTAAGCAGAGACTTTATGGGGCATGTAAGGCAGCCAAGATCCAACTAATGAACTCATTAAGCAAATGAACAAAGAGAGCAAACAAAAGTTTGTCAATAGAATTTGACATATGAATTTAAGAGGAGCCCTCAACAATTTTTTTTCTTCTAAGGTTAAAGTGGTAGTTGGCTAAACTGAGAGCCCGAGGGCTCTTCCTCATGGCTGAATCAGATAAATTCTTCCAACCCTTGACTCAGGAGTAAAGTATGCCAGCATTAACTGTGCTGGCTTGATGGCTGAGATCTATTCTGCATTTTAATTAGGCTGGCAACTAGCATTGACCGGCCGTTAAATTATCCCACGTTAAAACTGTAGTTTTAACGTGGGATAATTTAACAATAGTGATTGGAGAATTCTCCTGTCTGTTTCTGTTTCCACTTGGTGTCATATTCTAATGGAAGAAGAAAAAAAATCTCTAATCAGGGTGCTTAGCATGTGGTGCTGTAGTTTGGATAAATATGGACCAAAGGCTTTGGGCAACTTTCAATTTGCCCAAGAGCTAGATTGTTTGCATTAAATGTCCACACAATGATGACCTCTGTTGTGTTGTGCACTTAAGTGAAAAGTTAGATCCCTTGTCAAGTTCAACCCAGATCTCAAACATTCAGATGAAGAAGTTCTGCAAAGAAATAGCAGTGTGACCGTGTGTCAGCATCATCAGAAGTATTGGAGGGCATACTCAAAATGGCAATGGAGTTGTAAAATGACATTTATAGAAACCATACAAAGTACAGCACCCAAAACCCATTTTTAACAAAAGCAGCAGAAAACGTATAATGGAGTCACTGATGATAGAATCAGCAATACACAGCTGGCAGAATTGGCTCTCTTTAAATCAATTAGCACACCAGACTTAATTGATTGATTGATTTGCCTTTTTTACAGGTCTGGCACTGTTTCAAAAGATTGCTAATCTTATGTTTTAAAAAATGTCTAGCACACTTCTAGAAAAGTGTTGACACAAGATGCCTATATTATTCCTGAATGGTAGTTTTGGAAGTGCCAGTTAGGCTTTACTGGAGTATTGAATAGATTAATGTAGCAATAACTGGGAGACTGGACTGGACTGGAAAATCCATAATGTAATAGAGCAAATGCAACCTATTTTTATTTATTTTTAAGTAGTTTTAATATTTTAAATATTAATATTAATATTTTAATATTTTTACACAGTAGCCTCTACTATATTTTTAGAAAACCACATACACATATGCTCACTATCATTTTCAACCATCCAGTTTTTGCACTGATCTGCATTTTCAAAATATTCATGAAAATTTGCATTCAATTTTAAAAGTATTTCCTCACATGATGAATTACTAAATACATTTTACTCACAAAATACACACTTCAAAATTGTCCAGGAATATTTGGGAAGTGATCAAGCTGATAGGTAAACATTTGAATTCATATATATATGCAGATCAAGTCAATTCATATTTACTTGACTAAGTATCAATTTTAAAACTTCTCTTTATCTGACACATCCTTCATGATGTGTTGATACCATGGACAGGACTCTACGTTACAGTATTAAAGGTAATATAAAAGTGATTATTAGTATTATATCTTGCTTATTCTATGTCATTGCTGAGAAGGCTTATATGCATTTTGATACACAGTGATAGCATTACTTCAGAGGCATACTTCTTTTATACTCCTTGGTGTGCCTTCAAGAGGTAGAAAACTTTGGGCAAATTGGTATTAAGTTCTGCAAGAAAGTATAGTGGGATAAATCTCTCTCTCTCTCTCTCTCTGTACTTTTTCATTCTGTTGCTACTTGCATTTTTAATCTGCTTAATCAGATTGTAAACTGAATGTATAGGTTTTGCACATTGTTGGATCATTAAAGTTCTGCTTTAATACACCCACCTACAGAGTTGAAGCAAAGGGGCATATATTTGCTTGCAGCACTACACAGTAGGCGGTTTACTTTAATTTGCTTGTGTTTTAAGCAACAATGTCCTTTATCTATAAGCTAACTCTTAATTTCTTTCTAAACAAATAATGAAAATCCTAAATAATCTTCTCCTGGGCCCCTAATATTTAAATATTTTCCTCCAAATATATTACAATTGGCTCCTAGTAGCTTTTTTCTTTAATAAGTTTTTGTTTTTGACTTTTTTGCTACATTGCTGTTTATTAATTTGGTCATTTTAAGCCTGATGCAGAGAAATCTTTAATCAAAAACTCAAAGGAATTAATATAGCTGACATTAAAATATATTTAGTAGTTCCTAATTTCAGTAGTATTCACTACGAGATAAATGAATTAATCTTGCACTTCCATTTTCCCCCCTTAGAGCTGCCAGCTTGTTGGCAACCTGTCAAAATTGTTGCGACAATAGGAAATGGATGTTTCAGAAGATGGGTGATAGAGCAAGATCACTTATATTATGTCAGACTCTGTTTAGGCCATTTGCCTTTAAAAATGCATTATTGTTTTATTACAGTGAATTGAATGGGAAAGGTATTAGAAAGGCAACAGAAAGGCATTAAAATAATGACGCTTGCTGGCAGCAGCAACAACCCAGGCAACAGGGAAAGGAGAACCCTGGTTGGGAATGTAAGCAGGGATAGAGATGCAAGATACAGTAGATGGGGCAAACTGACTGATGGCATCATGCTGAAAAGTTGACCCGCCATCTTCTTAGACCAGTACTTTGGGGGGGAGGGTCCTTAAAGTGAGACAATTCCTTGATCCTCCCAAGAGTGTATTGCCATCATGGGTGGGGCTCAAGACAGTGATAACAACATCTCTTCTTCATTTCCCTGAAGGGAAGGACTTGTTTGTTGCATACCACTGTCTTTTGGGACCCACATTGGCTGGAGTTTGCATCACACTGCTGCAGATGTTAGCAACATATGGTTGTGGCAGAAGGCCGCTGAGTTGGCAGATGCAGTCCTGCAGCTACCTACATCTGTTACCTCCTGGTCATTGTTCAGGTTGGCTGCTGCAACTTTACTGTGTGGTTAGATTGTTTAATATTTTTCCTCTTGCCGTTAGAGGAATGTTCTCCTACAATGTGCAACAAAGATGTCTCAAATGTGCTTTTTTCAGGAGACCACTGGCCTTTCTTGTTTCTTTGAAGACATTTTGCTTTTCATCCAAGAAGCTTTTTTAACTCTGACTGGATGATGGGGAATGGAAGGATTTATATTCCTTGCAGACAGCTGGTCATTTGCATTCTTTTAGAGAGTCGCTGGGGCCATTTGGAGGTTTTCTGTGTCCCCATGGTCACCTGAGTAGTGCAAATGTGTGTGGAGCCTTCTGGCTGAAGGATGTTTTCTGCCCTGTTCCTGTAGTCTGCAATGTTTTCTGGAAATCCATTCATACTCCTGCACCATTCGAAGGGTGTTCTTCCCAAAGTGCATATGGAGACTCAACAGTGTGCAAACTATCACACTTATTTGCACATGCTACAAAATTAATGCTTAGAATAATCCAACACAGATTAGTGTCCTACTTGGAAAGGAAATGTCAGATGTTGAAATTTGTTTTAGAAAAGGCTAAACAAGATAGAAAGGGTATTGATGCATTTGAACATTGTTGTTGGAGAAGACTCTTTAGAATACTGCAGACAGCCAAGAAAGCAAACAAATGGATCATAGAACAAATCAACAGAATTATCACTTGAAGCACAAATGACTACTAACAGATTATGATATTTTGGACATATGATGTGAAGCCTAAGCTCTCTTGAGAAGTGCATAATGCTGGGAAAGGTAGAAGAAAAGAGAAGAATAGGACAATCAGCAGTAAGGATTCAACTGCAGCAGTGGGACAACATTGTTGGAAGGTATGAAAGACCAGTTTGGGGAAAGATTATTCTGGAGAAGTTCTGTTTATGAGATTGCAGACACCAACAAGGTAGCACTAAATCCTTGAACATTTGCATAATGCCAAAGTAGGCACTGGAAGGCTAGTAATGTTGAAAGTTGACCAACCAATGAGGTTTCCACTCTGGTATTAAACAGAATGCAGACTTGATTTGATAGTGCAAGATATATTCTTTCTTCTGTGCTATACGCCTCTTCTCGCTTTTATTATCTGTCTCCTCTGTCTTTTTCACAAACAGTAGAAACTCGTGAGACTTTCAAAGATCCATCTGTAAACAATATTACAGTATTTTGCCTGCTTCTCATATACCTTTGCAATAAAAAAAATTGTTGCAATTGAATGTAGACATAATACTTGGACTGGAGTGGTTCCAGGACTGGAGTAAGGGAAACATCATTGGGAACCTCACAAAACATATCAGTTCAAGAAGAGAAATCAGTAGTGACAGGTAGATTTACATGGAATCACTCTGCTGAATTTAAATCTAAGATCTATACATTTTAATCCCTAGGATTATAGGCCCTTCTTGGAAGTCCAAGTCAGGAAACAGACTCCACCAATTTGATTGGAACAATATTGATGTGGGCTATAGTCACAGAATCTTGAAACCATAACTTGCGCACAGTCACTCATGCTCTCGTCACCTCCCGCCTGGACTACTGTAATGCTCTCTACATGGGGCTCCCCTTGAGGAGCATCCGGAGGCTCCAGCTAGTCCAGAATGCGGCCGCGCGGGCGGTGTTGGGAGGGACTCGTCGCTCCCATATAACATCGCTTTTGCGTGAGCTGCACTGGCTGCCGGTGGCCTTCCGGGTGCGCTTCAAGGTGTTGGTTACCACGTTTAAAGCGCTCCATGGCATCGGACCTGGGTATCTTCGAGACCGTCTTCTGCCGCAGATTGCCTCCCATCGACCGGTACGCTCCCACAGAGCGGGCCTCCTCAGGGTGCCGTCGGCCAAACAGTGTCGGCT
>NW_015388174.1:56849-71291 GCF_001527695.2 Protobothrops mucrosquamatus | reverse complement strand
ATAACTGTGTTTTGCGTTCCCTCCTCCTTACACCTGAAAGTGTTTGAGCACAGCCACCATAAGTTTCTTTTTCATGCTTCCTTCATTTCCCATGTTTTTGTAACTGGTGCTGCATAATTTCTCCAAGGTAATCTCTGTGGCTTTCTACAAAGGAACAACAATTGAGGTGATCACCTATGACCTGCTTGCAAGAATCAATCTGATTTGACAGTAGACTTGTCAGTCCCTGAATCCAGTATCATGGTGCTTCATATAAAAGATAAAAGGTTTTTTTTTGTTTCCTTGGCTGCACGGAAGCATCTTTTGCTGCACCTGGTGCTTCAAAAGACTGCCACTGCAGGAGTAGAGCTTTGTTGAAGTGCAGCAAGAGAATGAAGTAAATTCAGATATGTTGGTTCTATCCTGAGGAAATAAAAATTCACTCTGGATTCTTAACTCTGCCTCAAGAGATGGTATTTGACTGAATCAAATGAACCCCCAAGGCAAACACAGATATATATTTATCCCTGTTTTGTTTTGTTTTTTGCTTTCTTGCCTCTAATTAAGTGAAACTTTTTTTGAAGTGTTATAACAAAATACTTTTTTATTAGAGAATGATTGGATTAGAGTTTAAAAAGGCAATACCCTTTGGGAGCCCTGTAGAAAATTAAAGCAAAATATTTTATGTTATTGACTTTGATGAACTGGAGTGAACACGGAAAAGCATTTTCATTAGAATTGTGAAAAAAGAAGCTACAGAGAAGCCACAGTTTTAAATTTAATGTTCTTTTGCTAACTTGTGCTACAAGAAGTAAAAATATGTCTTGTATGAATGTGGTATTCTGTTACAAATAAGTAAGGCATCCATGTTTGGATCATTATATCATTTGGTAAACAGAAATGAGTAGGAATTAGTAATAGTAATGTTACATACTATTTTTACATAAAATTAAAATGTGCAATAACAACCTAAAGGTTAGCACATATTTTATGACCTACATCTTTGTGGAGTATGCCATAATATACATGTAAGTCTTTCAAGAATTACAAAACTGGTTGATATTTTAGGCAAAACCAATGAAAAAATGCTACCCTTCTAATATATGTTTAAACAGAAATGTTAATAATTCTCTAAGTTTTATTGCAATCATATCAGCATGAATATTTTTTATTTGATTAAATGGAGACAGTTGGACTTACTTCAAAATTTAAATGTCATACTACATTTTATATGGATCATAAAGACTCTCGTATGTTATTGTACATGGATGCAGGATGACTTGCAGCACTATTATACACATAGTGATTAATTGATTGATTTACTTGGGTTTATATGCTGCTCAGTCCAGAGGGATTCTGAACAGCTTATATTTCCTTCTTTCAGTAAGAATATTAAAATAACAAAGCAATATTACAGGGGGGGAAAACTAACAGTAGCAAATAAAGTTACAAATAAAACCATGGCCACTGAGGAACGATAAACATTCAGACACATTGCAGAGTAGAATTAGAAAACTAAGGTTTTACAGCTTTTATAAAATGAAAAGGTAGGGAATATGTTTTCTGGTAGCCATCAGCAATCCTGTTCAACAAGTAGTTGGTTGTGAGATCTGTTTCTGAAGTTAAGCTCACCGGTGCTTTTGGGATTGTTCCTATTGTACCAGCCTCCCTGATGCATAACAGCCTTCATACCTGAGGGGTTAGGAACCATCTCACGATTGGCTGTAGAGATCTCCAGACTCATGGTCCTAGGCAGTAGTGGGATTCAAATATGCGAACAACCAGTTCTCTGTGTGGATGCCGCTTCCGGAAGTCCATTCTGGGCCTGGGCAACAAAAAAATTAGCTACTGGTTCTGCCATAGTGGTGCGAACCGGCTGAATCCCACCACTGGTCCAGGGAGATTTAAACATGGGATGGGATTCTGAAGCAGTTCAGGAGTTCATGGCCTTCATGATGGTCATGGATCTCTCCCATGATTTTCTTGTTGGAGCAGTGGCAATGTGATCTGAGAGATGAGCTTGTATTGGTCCCTCGGTCATAGTCAGATGATGCCCTGGTGGCTTTGGATTCTTTTATGCTACTCCCCCTCTGCAGCAAAGCTGGACTTATTCAGTTGGTTTGCCCCCAGTGACTGATGGACCCAACTAGGTTTTAAAGGGAGTTGGGAGAAATGCCTGATGATCTGCTGCATAGTCCTGCAGAGGAGGAGGAATTGATGGAGTTGAAAAGGATCAAGAGACACCTAGAGTGCTGCTGGAGGAAAATAAGGATGAATCTGACTGAATATAAGCTACAGGTGCTATTAAGACCTACCTTGCTGTGGTAAGAGCAGCAAAGCACCATTACAGCTGCTTCCTGGCCCAAATCAAACTGTTGCTTATTACCTTCAAAGCCCTCAGTGGTGTGGGGCTAGATTACCTGCTGAGCCATCTTGGTCACATTACTTCAGCCTGTCCCACTTGATCAGCAGGGAAGGTATACTAAAGACTGCATCCATTAAAGAATTTCAACTGGCAGGGTCCAGGAAGAAAGCCAACGCCCTCATCCTCTGGAACATTCCCCTCCCAGAGTGAGGCTGGCACCCACTCTCCTGGATTTTCAGAAATGCTTGAAGGCCTAACTCTGCTGGCTCTGCTAGCTCACTTGGGGCTCACTGAGGAGCATGCAACTATGTGGCTGGTTACGACTCTGAAGCCCTCCCTCATATTTTTAATTTTAATTATTTTAACTGTTTTAGTATAATATTTATAGCTTTTGTGTTTTAACATCTATTTGTACATCTCCCAAAATCACTCTATGAGGGAGATAGGCAGTTTCTAAATATGATATATAAATAAATAATCTTAACCACTACTGGATTGCTATAATCATACTCAACCACTGACTCCCTATCATAATGTAAGCAGTTTGCAGGAAAAGATAGCTAACATGTCAGCAACTAATTAATCTAGCGCACAGGACAAGCACCCAGCTGATAGCATACTTATTGTATTAAAAGACAGTAAGCAAGAATGAAATTAACTCTGTGCAAAGGGCATAATAAACAGAATGCAATTAGTGCCGTGTGTGGTTTATCATTCTTTGTTGATCAATCTATTGCTAACCACAGAAGCCCAACTGTTATATTTATTTTAACATTTTGTATCTTGCCTTACTTTCACACAGAAGTTCAAGTTAGCTGACCGCATGACTATCACAGTATCAAAATTATGTAAAGCAGCAGCAAAACTGTAGTTGTAATAGCTTTAAAAGGCCTTCTGCCACAATAGGCCTCCTTAAAATGCCTAATTCCAAAACTGTTAATGAGGTCAGATTAATGCCATTGGGTAGAGCCTTTTAAAAAGAACCCCAGAAAACTCAGACATAAGGCAGTAATGGAATGGCCCATTTCAAATTCAGTGGTCATGGAAGCAAGTGAAAAAGTTGGCAGTTGGGAAGTTTTTTCATTAATCTTTTAGAAGCATGATTATTTTTAAGTATCTAGAGTTCTTTTTTCTAAACTTTGGAAAAATTAACTTTGTTCCTACTAAATGGTGACTGTAATTTGCTGCCCAGAATGCTCCTGGAGCAACACAATTTCTTCATGATATAGCAATGTAACAATAATGCCTTAGTGAAAAAAATAGCAGATAATTTGGTAGATAACATCTCAGCTCCCTTCCTCCATCTTGCATTTGCATTTGCTTGATATTTGTCATGATCTAGTAAACTATAAGGGAAGAAAATGGCTGCTGGAAGACAGTAACTGGATAGTTAGTTCTACCACAAATCCATAAATAAGGAATATAAAGGATAGTCATTCTTACTTTGTAACTAAAAACATTTGAAAAAAAATTCCTTGAAATTGTTCTTTCTCTTTTGAGGTTTTGCTTGGTTTGCCCTCACCTCAAATTTCAACCTATTTTTTGTCCATTTCAGATATACATTATATTCAACCAGTAAATCCATTCCATCTAATTTCCACATTAGGGTGTGAATTTTCTTGAATAAAGACATGAACATGTATTTATATTATCAGCATGCAGTTTTCCTTAATGTACTTTTTAACACTGTTTTCTTTAGATTGCCTGCCTGTGCTGTTTGGAAAGATACAAAGTGAAAGGAAAAGTCTGACTCCATTTTGCGTATTTTGAAAAAAATTAATCAATTTATCTGCAAATTGGTTTATTACTCATTTTTAGCCAAACCCAGAGAGGTTGCCCCTATTTGTGCAATTAGAATAAAATCAAGAGCACAACATGGATACCAAACTATTAATAGGTTTTGTAGATTTTAAATGGAGATTCAAATAAATTTGACATGAATCAAGCTTTTTGTTTTCCTCATAAATCCTCAGAAATTTCCTCTAGGTATTTTCTCACTCCTGTCTCTTATACATGGACCAAGTCTGAAGATCAAGTATTGTCTTCTTATCCAGTGTTTCTTAACTCATTAATTACCTTTTTAAAAAAACGTTCCTTCAAGTTCCCAACCACAACATGCCATCAGGAAAGCAAGATTTATTTCCTTTAATCGTGTTTAATGCCAGGAAAAAGGGGCATTAAATAATAAGCAAAACTCCAGCCCTCATTTATTATTGAATTCATTAAAGTAGATGCTCTGTGAATTATTTGAACTTCTTTCTCCCAGAATTACTTAAATGAAGGGCTAACAGCCCTTTAGCCAGATAAAACTGAAAAGCCCATCCTTCTTTTTCCCTTTGTCAAGTTTTGAAACACTCCAATTTCTTTCATAGCCTCAGAGTTTACTCATAACTCAATTCCTAAATGACTTGTTAATGAATTACAACCCAGTTGATAATCATTGAACTGCAGTTAATTAAAACTTCAAATTCACCAGTGAAATAAAAATGTTCCCTATGAATCTAAAGAATTCAACTTTACAGTTGATCAGTCAATGTCTTACAAAAATATTTTAACAACATTGTGTCTTCCACTACTGTTTAATTATTGGTTTTATCGGTTGCTTTTTTTCAATTGGGTTCAACATTCACAAATAATAGGTGTTGATGTCATTCCTTAACTACCTGGTTTCTAGTTAATAGGATAGGGATAAAAACAGGACTGGTAATCTGACTAATAGCGAATCCTTCATGATACTCCTGGAAGCTTGACACTCAGACAAATCAGCCATCAATAGACACAGAATAAAACCATATTTTCATACTATTCAAAAAAGATAATAAAAAAGCTAAGGAGGAAAAAAAAGGAAACAGACTCCACACTCACTCACACTGCTGATTTTACCTAGTTATCTAATTAAATGTCTGCAAGCTCAGAGAACATCAGGGACTCAACCCTAAACTACCTATATTCTTTTCTATTGGAACCACCATTTTGTTCTGCTGTAAAAACTTGAGTAAGTGAGAACATCTCTGCTTCACTGTTTAGTTGGTGGTTTGTGCATTACCTGCATGTCCTCCATTGATTAAAAAATTAATGCAGCAATTACCAAATCGATTTCCTTCCAGATGGGTTGGATGTATTGGACTGCAGGTCCCTGAATTCTCATCAAGGACCCAATTAAAGTAAATAGTAAAGTATATAGTAAAGACTATATAGAAAGAACCAGTTACAGATTCAAGTTAGGCGAGTCTGATTGCTTGAATGAGAATGCAAAATTTTTATTTTTAGTGGGTTCTGATGCATGGAGTATCTACAGGAGGTCAAAACAGGCAACATTGTTTTGTGGCATTGTGATTCAAGGCCTACTCCTGTTGCAAAGTTGTTAATGTTATACACATGTAGCAAGAGGTGGGGCTTTGAGTGCAATTCTCTGATTGTCATGTGGCATTTTTTAACACACACACTGTGGACACTACTGCTATGGAGGTTGTATGTTCTCAATCCCAGGTAGATTTTAAGAAGAGACTGGACAGTTATCTCTCAAAGATGGCTTGATTGGTTTTCCTGCACAATGCAGAGGATTGAACTATATGATCCTTGAGATCTCTTTGAACGCCACAATTCTGTGATTCTATGAGTTATGTATCTGATGAAGTAGAACCATGATTCCCCAAAGTTTTAGTTATAATAAATTAAGTACCACAATGATTCCTGGGAGGTTATGAGAGCATAAATACAGAAAAGATTTGGTACATAGTTTAAATAATGGGGATCCAGAATATGAGTCACAATAAAAATCCAATTTACTATATAATGTTGAAAGCCAAAATATTTTTTTTCTCATTAGCAATTTACGTGCTTTTTTCATTTTAATGGACTTCCAGGGAGGAAATGGCAAACTGAATATGGCTCAACAACTACGGCATAAAGACCCAGCAAGAAGACTGAGCTCTTCATAATTCCTCTCTAGATAAGGAGAGGACTTGAGATAACCTAAAGTGCTCCAGATAGTTGCTCCTCAAGAGGAAACCACATGACAATAGTCTCCTGTGGGTTTATAGCTCTGGGAGATGAAGGAATATACATTAGAGCCGTGGTGGCATAGTGATTAGAATGCAGTACTGCAGGCTATTCTCACCAGCTCAAGGCTAACTCAGCCTTCCATCCTTCCAAGATTGGTAAAATGTGGGTCCACATTGTTGAGGACAATATGCTGACTCTGTAAACCACTTAGAGAGGGCTGCAAAGCACTGTGAAGTGATGTATAAGTCTAAGTCAGGGGTCTGCAAACTTGGCCCTTTTATGACTTGTGGACTTCAATTCCCAGAATTCCTCACCCAGGCACACTGGCTGAGGAATTCTGGGAGTTGAAGTCCACAAGTCATAAAAGGGCCAAGTTTGCAGACCCCTGGTCTAAGTACTATTGCTATTGCTATCTTTTTGTTCAGATTGCAGTCAGCACCTTCAAACATGACATAAGGTTTGCATACTTCCTTTTCTAATCATTTTTGGAAATTGCTTGTTAGCTGTTTTTCAACTATTAGAAATCATTGGATCAACCGGTTTTACAGCAACAGATTAGTTTCCTTCAATCCTTAGCAAAAGAATGACTTTTTTTTTAATAAACAGCAAAAGGGGAATTACGACTTTAATTTTGGAAAGTTATAATCAGACAAAGGATTTGGTTGGATTTAAAACAAGATCTTGGAATTAACTATAAGAATTTAAAAAAACATGATAGGAAGAGATTTTGAATGTTGGACACTGGAGTGAAACAGAAGGAACTAAAGACTGAAATTAAAGAAGAAACATACTTAAATTTGACTAATTAATACAGAATGGAGAAAAATATTTTAACATTTGACATATTGAAGATTATTTTATAAACCATTATAAACTAGAGGTTAATTTTAAGAGTGTCTGTCTCTATACATAGATAATCATAAAAAGATATTATGGAAGAGGAATACATTTTACCAGACAAGATTAAGACTGATTTGCAAATGGGTTTAAAAAATGACAGGCTACAAGAATTATATAAAAAAAGATGTTGCACCAGACACAAAAATGAAACCAGATGCTGTCTTAACAATTAAAAGGGACATAAATAGCCAACCCTCAATAACTTTCCTATATTGGATTTACAAAAGAGACTTGTTAAAGCTTTAAATAAAGCTTTAAATAAAGTTTTTGTGAGAAAGGATAAAGAAAAACTGAAAAAATGAAGTTATTTGAAGGGATTAAAGATCGTGATTGCTAAAAGTAAAAGGAAGGAATATAAAGTCAGTTTCTTTGAGCAATGCTAAAATAGATACATTATCCCTGATCCCTGGTTTTTGCTGATTAGGACTGAACAAGAGGTTTTAAAGATCTGTTTATAGGTAAGAAATGGGATATGGGAAGAAAAGATCATTTGTTGTACTTTAAGAGATGATAAATCCCTAAAATTATTCATACTTGTGATGAAGGAAGAAGTCATTTTATTTATAATTTCTTTTTTTCTTTTTACTACATTTTTTTTCTTCCTGTTTTTCTTTTCTGCATTATTTTTTCTTTTATCTTTTTTTAGTTTGTATTAGTCTTTACCCTTTTAATTGTAATTTGTAATAAAATTACTATATTAAAAAATATATGCTTTTTTCTGGTTAGGTATTTGATTTAGAAAAGCTATGTGCACTAATTTCCTTTTAAGTGTGTTCCCCTATTATGGAAATCCTGACTATCTGTTTAAATGCTATGTCCTCTATTAATTTTCTGATTCTAGTTAATAGCCTCTTAACACTGTATTAGAATTAATCCACCATGTGTGCAGCAGCTTGACTAGAGACAGAGAATGGCTGAGACCTCAAGGCAGAGTTGGCAGGTTAAAAAAACAATTGGGAATCTTCTGGTGTCTATTATATTGTGACAGGAGAAAAGTTGACAAGTATACCATCTCTACTTTAGCACCGCAGTGACAGAATATTAGCGATATGGTTTAATGTGGACATAGAGGTCATTTCCCCATTCATGACTTGTGGGAAAATAATAATGTTTTATGCAGTGCTTTTTTGTAAAAATAAAAATAAAAAAAAGGTGCCGGAACTCACACATGTCATACAACCTGCCTTGACTACCCTACAAGGTTCCATCCAAAAAAGATGCCGGAACTCCGTTCTAGGCATTCTATGACAAAAAAAAAGCCCTGGTTTTATGTCAAAACAACAGTAATGAAGACAGTGTTGTACCATTTCAATGAGAGTAGGCATAGTGATTACTTTTATTTTTAACAGAATTATAGCTAAATGGCACCAGGACATGCTATAACTTGCTAGTGGGGAATTTATAATTTTATAATTATAAAAGCTAAGAAGAAGCATCTAGATATGCATGCATGTCTTTGTTCCTTCCTCCTTTTCATATTGAGTTGTCCCATCCCTATCTTGTGTGTATAGAAGAGAAGGACGCAAACTACTGAAGTTAGACACAATAATCAATAGGAAAAAAGTCTAGAGTCCAAGTGCACAAGATATAGAACAGTCGATTCCAGTGGCTGAAGTAAAAGAAGTTTAACAAGGTTCTGGTAGAGATCAAGGAATTGCAATTCCTGCAGCAGGCAGATGTATGAGGCACTGAGCTTTCCACACCAGCTACAGCTGTTCTAGCACGTGGCTTTTCTCCACCAGAAGCTTATATTTCAGAAGCTCCTGGATTCCATCCAAAAACAGTCAGAGCAAAGCAAAGCTGTTGCAAAATCTGCTATGTGGGTAATTTCACTATGTAGACTTCTAATTCCCAGAAATCTCTGTCACTCTAAATACAGTGCCAATCCATTTCTATGTACTCAGAAGCCAGGTTTCTATATCAGGTTCAGGCTTACAGTTAGGAACAGAAAGAGGTACTCCTGGGAATGTCTGTGAACTAAGTGCTGATTCCTGAGAAACTTGCCACCCTCTTTCACAATCTTCTGCTCTCCCCCCCCCCCACACACATACACCTTCTCTGAAGGGGTCATCCAAGGGAGTCATGAAATCTGCAGATTGGTTTTAGTGCTTTGTTGCCTTCATCATAAATTAAGGCCACAATATCTAGTCTGAAAAAAAATCTGAGTGGCCATAAAATGGCCTAATTCTTTGCTGTCGTGGTGTCTTCTGGAGTTTTGTAGGTCATCTATATCATTTAATATAACCTTTTTCTTTTACATCAGAAATGGGAAATTATTTGACTTTTTTTAAAAAAAAATCATATTTTTTCATTTTGCATTAACCAAATACATGTACAGTACAGTGGCCAATGAATGAAGGAGGAAAGGAAAAGTCAAAACAGAAGGTAGAGGTCCTGATTCTAAGGCAAGATTATGATGTTGAGATATAATTTATTGATTGCTCATCCCTACTTGAGCAAGAAATTATTTTTAATTATATGCCCACATGAGATATGAAGGAGAGATATTTCTTTTATTAAACCTAGTTTACAAGCTTATTCAACCAGAGCCTAAACATCTTTAGGCAATTTATTATTTCCCATGTATATCCTATTTTCAGCAGTTCTGAATAGGAGATTTTGAAAAGCTTTTAAGCTTTTAATAGCTTTTAAAAAGCTATTAATAGGAAAGCTCCTGTAATTCTGATGAAGTAGAAACAACAGAATATGCACTGGTCTAGTTTATTTTACAGAATTTCCTTCTCCAATGTTTACTTTGCTTTCTGTAAGAGCATTCCTCTTTTTATGCCTCTAACTCTTCTCAAAGTTCTGAAAAGTGATTTGGAATGGCAGATGGACCTGCAAACCTATAATTTGAAAACTCTATTGCCAAAGTGATTCCCACAATCCTTCAAAAATACATAATTTATAGTATTACTACAAGACCAAGCTAACTAATTGCCTTTAGCCTGGATCTTCTTTTTACATATTTTATTCATCTCTTTTTCTCTAGCTCACTATAGACGTCTGGTGATATTGCAGAGTACACTCATCTGATCTGGTGAATTAATTTCATGTTTGCCTTGCATTTTACAATTTAATATACATTTTATGAGTGGCAACTGGTATCAAGCTTGCTAGCAATAAGAATTTTTTAGTTGTTTATTTAGTCTTTTTAAAGGCAAGCCAAACACAAAATTAATTTCCCAAATCAAATAGAAGATAACAACCAGGACAAATTTCCTGCATGTCAAACTTTAATCTCACTCCTGCACTAGTTTTATGCTTGGTAATGGTGAATCATTTATAATTAGAAAATGGAATTATTTGAAAATGGAACATTTTCTGATAAAAAGCAAATTAGACTAGTTCACAGCATTCCTTGCTGAGTTACTAGAATTCTAAATCAGTTTATGCCATCTCATTTGGGCTATGTTTGTATGACATATTTACTCAAGGTAATTTATTATTTGTCTCAATAGGCACCAGCATCAGATTGTGAGGGCTTGGAAGTTAAACAGGGCAAACCTGCTTAGTATTTGGATGAGGACCTTCAAAGAAAACAAAGACTGTTATCTAGAATGGGAGGTCAAAAAAACAATGGCAAACCATTTCATACTTTTGCCAAAAACACTGCATGGCTGTATGATGAAATAGGCATCTACTTTATCTTAGTTTATAATTTACCAGCCTCCATTTTTCTTGGCTTATGTAAGATGTTGTCCATAAACTAACCTACAGAGGCTGAGTTCCCACAACATGCTAGAATAAAAAGTGGTTGACTGGTTTGGGTGATAGCACTGACATGCAGTTTTTGAGTTTTATTTTCCATGTTATGAGAGGGGGGGTTTGGTATATTGAGCACTTGAATAAACAAGGTGCAGTCCACGGAAAAAGCTGCATATTTGTAATCCTTTCCTCTAAATAACCTTTAAAAATTATAGGAATTTTGTTTCCCTCCTCTGTGTTAATTTGTTCACCTAAAGTGTCCATTTCTACTATAGTTTTTATGTGAGCAAAACTGCTGGTAGATCTGCACCTCATCATCAACACAGAGTAATAACTGCTGCCTGTGTCTCTTTGTATTGAGCTGATATAAAGAAGACAAAGGCTTTCCCACCCTTAGGTTGCAAAGGAAAGTTGCTGCAGTTTTATGACAACTGTAGCAGAAGTTAGTTCTCAATATGTTCTCTCATTCTGGCCTTTGAATTCCTGTTCTAAAGCAATTCCAAGCCTATTTTCCATTTTTAAAATAATGTATTTAATATACTTATGGACAGCTAATCAGTACAGAAAAAAGTGGTTTACTTAGTAGAAAAACAGCACTGTAATAATTCTGTGGTGGGACTTTAAAATCCAAAGAGGAATCTTCAAACATCTCTTTCTAGAAGTCTTTATCAAAGTAAGATTTCTGTTTCTGAGTATGAGTAAAGAAGTAGAGTGCAGCATTTTCTTGGTGTTCTGCAACTAACTTTTCTAACAATCTTCAGTCACTTTCCAATCTTCCTTAAATTATCCAATAAGAGATGGATTGGGATACTCTGACTTCTCATCGTTCCACCAGCTCTCTGAACAAATTATCTTTAGTTCACTGACATTGTAATTTGCCAGAGTGAAAGAGAATTGCACAAGGTAGTTTTTGATTTATAATATTTATCTTGCTTGGCCACAATTATTCTTGCCTCCATTTCAACCATCCATACTATATAACATAAATGAGGAAATACAATTCAATTTGTCCTGAGCTGCTTCATGATAGCAAGAAGTGCTATCTTATTTAAAGGAATGCTGCAAGTCATTTGTACTGCATTCCCCAACACCATTAATGTAACTAGCAATATATATCCAAACTGACAAAAGCGTTGATTGGACATCTGAAAGGAATGGAAATGAACTATGATGTCTAATGACCTGTTATTCAGAAACCACATTCAAGGGTTTTCCTTGCTGCTGAGTTAAAGTACAATTTACCTATCCTTGTCTTGAAAACTATATTGGTGTGAAATTCCAGTTTCTTCCTACTGTGTGTGTTCTGAAGACAATCCCAAATGGTACAATACTGATTATGTGGGTGGAGCCTACAAAAAACCAAGCATAGTTGATTTCGTTGCCTTTGCTGCCCTCCTTCAGCACATCATTATTATATCCAAACATATTATATACCAGTTACATCAGTACAATAAGTACACAATAAGGGTAAAACAATGTAAAACAATGTCATCTCTAGATTTCTTTCTGAGCCTCTCCACCTACACCATATTAATCATAGTCTAAATTAAAAACAGGAAAACAATGGAATCAAAAGGAACAGAAATCACTTTTATTTGAAATTATTTTCTCCTTTGCTTGTTTTATGTAGATAACAGATGCTATGTCTAGATGTATGTATGTATGTATTAACTTTGTTTGCCACATTACTTCCAATGACTCTGAGTGGTTCATAAGTTTTAAAAAAAAACATTAAAACAAGAAAAAATAGAGTAATAGAATAAGGAACAAGATGACAAAAACTGGATGGGAATGCAAAAGAAATGAGCCCACATAAACCAAATAGGCTTCATTCACCCTTGCCAAAGGTCTGGTAAAGAACTAATTTTTAGGGATCCAACAGGAGAATAACAGTAAATTAGGTTAAGCTGAACATCATGAAATAGCCAATAAGCATATCCATGATCTCACCCACTGCTGAACACTTAACATAATGAATGGCGAAATAGAATAGATATACAGTATACAATTATTGAGTTGCTGGACACTCTTTTCTGAGTGGCAATGCAAGTTCTGGTATCCAGTTCTCCATCTACATTTTATTTCATTAAAAGCAGAGACCTTTATTTCAATTGTCTAGTCTTCCCTTTTGGGTCATTTTTGCATCCTTCTATGTGTATGGTGAATTTTTCTGTTTAGCGAGTTCAACGTACTTGACCTTTCTTTACTTTTTGCTTTTGCTTTTATATTAAGTATAATTGGAAAGAATTCTGCCATTTGTTTACACTAACCTAAGTGACACGTACACCTATGATGTTTTCTTTTTTTAAGGTTTTACTGGTATATTTTGGGACAAATCAGGGGAAGAACAGGGAGAAATGGTGTAAAACAGGGGTGTCAAACTTGCAACGTCACGTGACGTGTTGCGACATTTTGCAACTTTTTTCCCATTGCCTGCAATGGGGTGGGTGCAGTTTTGGCATGACGCATCCGGCCTGTGGGCCGGCAGTTTGATACCCCTAGTGTAAAAGATCAGTGGAAATCATATTGTCAAAGATTCACCTATGCAAAAAGAAAGGGATTGGAACATGTTTTTCCAGTGTAGTTGGGAATTGTAAAGAAGCAGGGTAATCCATTAAACAATGATTGGTAAACACAGGGTGGAATTAAAATCTGGAAAAGGATTTCTTCACATGCCTTAATATTCTACTGGTCTAATCATGGAAGTATTGGGGCTGCAGTGACTTATGTGGTTAGAATGCTGAATCAGAAGACCATTGAGAAGGTGACAACTTGGCAGTTTAAAACCCGAGAATACAAGCCGCATGATGGAATGAGCTCCCATCAATTTGTCCCAGCTTCTGCCAACCTAGCAGTTCAAAAGCATGCAAATGCAAGTAGATAAATAGGTACCACTTTGGTGGGAAAATAATAGGGACATGAAAGGAATTCCTTCGGGCATCCCCAGGGCAACAATGATGTCACCACCTATCCTTTCAACCCAGAAGTGCCTTGGTAGGTGCTTCTGACATGAATGCAGCAGCAACATCATGGGAGTTGAGCAGTTTAATGCTATCATGTGGGAAAGCCCTGATATTTGCAGCTATGTTTTCTTAGACATGCTTAAGTAGATTTACCCACTTTTAAGTACTGGGTCCCCACTTCATACATTACTTGAAGCCTTTTGATGACCAAAAAAAGCAATACCTCCCCTCTCTGACTGGCAAAAGATGGGTCATGAAACAAAGTTTGAATATACAAACATTTGGAGGTTCTACTGATATCTTTCCTCCTTCTCCCTTATGCAGATGTTAAGTAATTAAATGAAAGAGAGGCTCCAGACTGTAAAGCATCCATGTGGACTCCCTGGTTTAAATGTTATATGTACAGTGGAATGCATACACTATGCTTTCTTCTTGAAAGAGACAAGATTATCTGTCAGTTGGTGCTGACCATGAACTTAGACAACCAATGCTATGCTAGAATTTTTGATGGAACATACATGT
>NW_015388174.1:52693-55968 GCF_001527695.2 Protobothrops mucrosquamatus | reverse complement strand
TTTTTTTTTAATACACAGTCTGTGCTAAATATAAATAGAGAAAGAATTATAGGAAAATATGAAAGATTATAATTGAAAAACTGTATAATGTAAGCTATGCCTAACATAGAAGTCATGATTTGTTCACACCTTCTGATTCTGACTTGCCTGGAAAAGATCAAACTGGAGATGCAAGCTTTACATCATGATAAACAAACTAAAGTTGGAGCAATGCCAGTTGGAGGAGAAGCAGCAAGAGAAGTTTAACTAATTGAAGAGTACATTGCTTGTTCCAGTAAATTAGAGTTCTTACCTATCCTAACATGTGAATACTCCCATTGACTTGCAGGTATTTATTCTATGCCCATGAAATTCTTTTGACTTCAGTCCTAGCTAAATCCTAAACCAACAGCTGATTTGGCAGTAGTACAATTTTGCTTATCCTAAACGTTTTCCATGCAATGTTCATGTAACAAAGAATTACATCTTTTGTTATTTCACCTTTCTCCCAATTGTTTGTCTTCCTTATTTGAATGTCTTAGCACAGCCTGGGGAGAACATGATAATTGGGACTATCCTGCCCCCTTTTTATTGTCCTCCAATGAACGAATCTCCAGAGTCATGAAAAAGCAGCATTTTCACAAAGCCTAATTTCTGGGACTAAATTGAAGTGACAGCAACAGTTTATGGGAGGAAAATAAACTCTTTTAAAAATAAATGAACAAAAGCAGCAGGGATCTGAACTATAATGCAGCAATGAATTGTAAATATTGGCTTCTCCTATTTCTGGAGACATTCAGCCTCATGAGATTTACCTCAATCGTCTATTAGTAGCTTCCCTTATGTTCAATTACAACAACCGCATCACAGGTTATTATGGGAACTGATTTTGTAAAGGTTGCATGTGTGAGAAAATAGGAGAGAATTTTGCTTGTAACAATATTTCTTCATAAACAAAATGAAAACATTTGATTTAAAAACTGAATGTGGGGGAAAGCAACATTGATAGATTCGCCCATTCGTGCAGGAGGGCCTGGATGCTTAGCTCTTTAAAAAAATCAATTGAAACCTTATATATCCAGCAAATATTTATTATTGTGAGCTACAATGTGTACTGTACTTCTAAAACATACTAATGTTGTCTTCCCTATTGTGTCCTTGTAGAATCAGCATCCTATCCAACAAGATGCAGTTCTGGTGAGAAAAGTAAGGACCTGCATTTAGGCAGGAAAAACCAAATGCATAGGTATAGAATAGGAGGTACCTAACCAGTGGTGGGATTCAGCCAGTTTGCACCATTTCGGCAGAATCGGTAGCTAATTTTTTGTTGCCCAGGCCCAGAGTGGACTTCCAGAAGCGGCATCCATACAGAGAACCAGTTGTTCACATATTTGAATCCCACCACTGCACCTAACTCAACAGTACTAACTGGTTTGCTCACTAGGAAAGGCGGAAACTGAAAAACCAAGGGGGAAAAAGGCAACAGTTAGGGACAAGCATTCCTGCATTTAATACAGAAATTTTCCAGATTGCAGATAGAAATTGCATCTACAAAGCTGCTTCTAAATAACTAGTAGTGCCACTTTACTATGAGACAAGAAAGGACATTTAAATGGACAGTTGGTAGTTTGCAGCAGTGCTTTTTTTGTAAAAAAAAAAAAAAAAAAAAAGGTGCCAGAACTCACACGCGTCATACAACCCGCCTTGCCTACCCTACAAGGTTCCATCCAAAAAAGGTGCCAAAACTCCGTTCTGGGCGTTCTATGACAAAAAAAAGCCCTGGTTTGCAGTGATTCTGCCTTGTTAGCATTACCAGCAGAAAAGAAAAGGACATGATCTATCATAGAGTCAGAATGCAGTTTTTCTCCTAATACATGTTTTCCATCCATACAGGTAAATGTGGATTCTTATATTGGACCTCGCTGTACAATGTTGCAGAATTAAGGTAGAAAAATACAGTCTGTTTAAATTCAAGACATTTTTGCCAGGCCTTTATGCAGTGGTGGGATTCAAATATGTGAACAACCGGTTCTCTGTGTAGATGCCGCTTCCAGAAGTCCATTCTGGGCCTGGGCAACAAAAAATTAACTACCGGTTCTGCCAAAGTGGTGCGAACTGGCTGAATCCCACCACTGCCTTTATGTGGTCATGGAACAGTAACAGTACCTAGGCTCTAAAGCAGCATTTCTCAACCTCAGTACCTTTAAGATATGTGGACTTCAATTCCCAGAATTCCCCACCTAGCATTCTGGGAATTGAATCCACATAGCTTCAAGTTTCTGGGGTTGAGAACACTGTTCTGGAGAATGAATGGACTGAAATAATCAAAGTCCAGACAGAGCTGTTAATTTTTAATCATTATAGACATATGGGAGCCCATCAAATGTAAAACTAAGAATAGATGGGTTCAAAAAGCATCAAAAACTTCATTCTATTTAGAAGCCTTTTGAAATTAACTTTGACTCTCAGTCTAAGACATGCCTTTGAAATGCTTCATTGGCTTAAGTTACATTTGGATTCCGTGATTGTTGTATGTACAAACCTCAGAGTAAAAATAATATAAAATCCTGTTAAAAATGAACTGACCTGATTACAAACACTCAAACTGTTGTTCACGTATTCTGTTAAAAATCACATGAATGCTGTATTTTAGAACCCATCAACTCATTCCAGTGTATCCCCTGCTATATTAACCATTACAAAGATTTATCTCTCCATTTGTTTCTTACAGTCTCTCTCTCTCTCTCTTTATTAAGGAAAAGCTTTTGTCTTCCAACCAGCTCCCATTATCTCATTGTTTCTGCTGCACAAATGTCAGCAGGCAATTATTTTGTGCTATCTAGATAACAAGCTGATTATCCAAATCTAGGGGAAAAAAGAAGAACCATCTTTTTGCAAAATTAGACTACATCTAATCAAGCACAGATGCTAATGCTCAAAATAAGAAGTCCCCAAGCAAGTCTACAAAGTCTTGGTTATTAGACCTGTACTAGTATCTGTTTAATAACACGAAAGAAGGAGAATGAAGACCATCTTAGAAATTACAAGTGTCTACTTTAACAGCTTGGGTATGCTTTTTTTTCTTTTTCTTTTTTTGCATAGAAGCCAATTCAAATCCAATAAGTCTTTCTAAAACTTTGATTGTAAGCAGAGTTATAACACTATTATGATAATCACTATGGGGAAGAAAAAGAAGGCAAGCTGTGCACTAGGCAATGATAATTGGGAATTAGGAGACAAAGGATAGCATATGGCAAAACATTTCTGATTTCTAAATAAAATTAAAGGAAGGAAAA
>NW_015388174.1:48500-52542 GCF_001527695.2 Protobothrops mucrosquamatus | reverse complement strand
CATAGAAGCCAATTCAAATCCAATAAGTCTTTCTAAAACTTTGATTGTAAGCAGAGTTATAACACTATTATGATAATCACTATGGGGAAGAAAAAGAAGGCAAGCTGTGCACTAGGCAATGATAATTGGGAATTAGGAGACAAAGGATAGCATATGGCAAAACATTTCTGATTTCTAAATAAAATTAAAGGAAGGAAAAAAAAACTTTGGAAATATGGCCATTGCAGTGAAATATGCAGATGCAGCCAGCTGTCCTCATCATTTTATTTCACCACAGGAAAAAAAAAAGTTTCAGTTACTATAATTCAGCATGTTTGGCTGCTATTATAGGCAAATGGGAAGGGGATGCAAATGTTCATAGGCACATTCTCCTGCCAATCATTGACATTCATTTAGCACCAGCTCCATGCAAAATGTTCTACAGAAGTTATTATAACTGATGCTCTTCAAAGGTACATAAGCTTATATCTTTATAAACTTACCTGAGCTACATCTTTTTTTCTGTTATGTGCCCATGAGATTGCCTTCATCTGGATTTCAGCCCATGAGTGACACTGGTTTACATATTTCTTAGTTGTATCAGGATTATGCAAGCAATTCCCCTCTTATTCCAACACTAGAAAAGCCTCAAGATATATAAAACCTTTAAAGGAAATAAATTGACTAGCAATAGAATAGAATAATAACTTTATTGTCACTTTAAATGTACATACATTAAAATGAAATTTTGTTGCATTCAGCTCTCAAAGGGTCATCACCTCCGATATACACTACATAAATATGACATAAATAAATACAGAATTATGCAAATACCCATATATATTATATGACACAGAGAAACAACAGTCTAGTTCAGGTTATGTATACATGTGCATAGCGAGAAAAACGAATCTTGTGGTGGTGTAGGGAACAAAGCTGTTACAGAATCGGGTAGTCCTGCTAGAAATACTTCAAAACCTCCTCTCAGAGGGGAGCAACAGAAACAGATCGTAAAGTGTGTGTGTGTGGTCTCTAACAATACTTTGAACTTTAACCACATAGCGCTTATAAGCAGCATGCTGAATACCAGGGAACACAAGGAATAGAAGCAAGGTAGGGAGGGGAAAGAGAGGGAGCAATCTTTTCATCAGGACACTTTTCTGCAGATACAAAAGATGGATGGACAGAACTCAGCAGTAGTGACTGGAGACCTTTTTTTTTTTTAACTTTTCTAGGATTAGACTTTTTACATTCGTTCTTTTGCTTTTTTTGACAGCTGGAAGGATGTGTCACATTCAAAAAGTAGGGAAGGTAAAATATTAAAAAGCATCAGCATCAGTGTTTTTGTGAGAATGTTATGCTGAACCGCAGATGCAAAAGCCTGTTTATATTTTTATGCTTATATGATTATAAATAAAACAGCTATTAAAAGAAATGTTATGCTTTCAAAGTGCTCTCATAGAAAGTAAATTAAGGCTGCTATGCTATATATATATATTTAAAATAGCAAGGGATCTATTTGATACAGATATGTTGTATAATTGTGTGTGTGTGTGTGTAGGGGGGATCCTTAACTCCTACTTCTGCACTTGAAAAGCTGGAAAGCATATTGCAATAATTTGCATTTCAGCTTGGAATTAATAAGAGAAAACCACATACAAGGAACAACTGAAAGAAAAATAAACAGGTGTTTTCATGCTGGTTACTCAAATATTTTGCAACCAGAGATTTTAATCTTGCTTCTTTCCATAAAGAGCCTGGGATTGACTAGCCTTCTACTTAGTCAAATCCTACTTAACAACCTTGGGATCCAAGCAACAAAGACTAATGAGGAGACTCCCCAGCATCCCCTCCAGCCCAATCACAGTTATGTAATTCGTCTCTAATTAGTATAGTCTCTTCCTCAAGCATTTTTTTTCTCTTAGCTTTTTTCCCATCATTCTCTCAATCCTATTAGTCTGCCAAGCAAAAGAATGGTGCAACTTTCCAGCTGTTTATCAGAAAGCAGTACTCTGTGACTCCCCGTGATTTCATATGATATCACCTTACTCAGAATGCATTAATCAGATTTATTGTTGTTGTTGTTGTTACTGTTATTACTGTTATTATTGTTGTTATTAATCATCACACAGTCAGCCAGATGTTCAGACTGGATTTGGCATTTTTGTCTACCTATCGAGTCCTTACCAAGGACCCGGGATAGGCAGATGTGGATGTTTGATGGTATTACAGATATTGTTGCAGGATGGAAGCTGTTCCTAATAAGGCTGCCTTTTGCAATTGACTGATGGCAAATTTGTCAATGCCAATGTGCCCAAGTGGTGCTCCAGTTGTTTTGGGATTGCACCCAAGGTGCCTATTACTATTGGTACTACCCTTGCTTGCCTTTGCCATAGTTGTTCCATTTCCATTTGTAGGTCTTTGTATTTTGTTATCTTCTCCAGTTCTTTCTCTTCTCTTCTGCTGTCTCCAGGCACTGCCATGTCCACTATCCAGACTTATTTGTCTTTCTTACTAACAATTGTTAAGTATGGGGTGTTATGTGGCAGGTGTTTGTCTGTTTGAATTCTAAAGTCCCAGAGCAATTTAACATCATCATCATCATCCTCCTCCTCCTCATCATCATCATCCTCATCATCATCATCATCATCATCATCATCATCATCATCATCATCATCATCATTATTATTATTATTATTATTATTATTATTATTATTATTATTATTATTATTATTATTATTATTATTATTATTTGCATATAGAAAATTCCCTTCTCACTCCTATGGGTGGTATGTGTCTTCCACAATCCTGTGTCCTATACCAGAGGGCTGGAAATTTGAAGTTTTCATGCAGTATCTTAGTTGTTCCTCACACTGCACTCTTCTGTAGAGAGAGCTATGATGTTGTTCCTGTGATCTGTTGGAGCCACTCTCCAAACTTAGGAATTCCCTGATCACTAGGATTGGCCTTTTATTTCTACATCTTCTCTAGATCCTCCTTCAGGCTCCAGTACTTCTCCAGTTTCTCATATTCCTTCTTCCTGAAGTTGCTGTCATTAATATATCATCACTGCTGACTTCTGTTTCTTGTCTACTATCACAAGACTGATTGGCCAGTACCTGTCTGTCTGGATCTGGAAATCTCACAGAAGATTAGCTCTGTTATTCTCCATGACTTCTGTGAAATCTCCCATCTGGAGTTGGAAGGGTCCAGCACTTACACTGTACAGCTGTTCTTGTACACCAGGGGTCTTCAAACTTGGTCCTTTTATGACTTGTGGACTTCAACTCCCAGAATTCTTCAGCCAGCGTGCCTGGCTGAGGAATTCTGGGAGTTGAAGTCCACAAGTCATAAAAGGGCCAAGTTTGAAGACCCCTGCTGTACACAATACCAGCTACTTGGTTCTGTTTAATTTATGCTGTTTTTCTGGTTATGCTGGTATTGTTCCCAATGCCCTTCTGAACTTCCTTCATATATTGGCCATCAGGCTCCTGTAGCTTGGCAGCTATGCCAAAGTTATTGGCTTGTAGTTGAATAGTCATATTCCATTGTGGGGGTCTTTAATGATCAGCATTGTCCTTTCTAGTATTAGCCAATCTGGATAGGAGCTGCTGCTAACAGTAGGTTAATCTGTACTGCTATGTGTTCATGCACTGCTGTTAGTTCTTTTAGCCATTAGATGTAGATTATGTCCAGACCAGGTATTGTCCAGCTCTACATGTTTTTGACCTGTTCTTGGATGTCTGCTACTGTGATGATGAGTGATTCCTGTCCTTGAAGATTGCTGTCATCTGCTCTCAGGTCTTGTAGCCACTTAGCAAGATGCTATATGTCTTCTCTTTTTCCCATATGTTCTTCCAGTACTGTTCAATTTCTCCTGTCGGTGACTCTATTGTTATTGTGTTGTTGCACTGCAGCTGGGAGTGCATCTTGAATGATTCTTGGAAAACAGGATATTTATGTTTTTGGTTTCTGCTTCTCAAGTGATTTCCTTAAGCTGGTAGCCAGTGCTTGGCTAGATCCTTGTATTTTTTTCCAGTAACTGAGTCTTATCTCTAATCTT
>NW_015388174.1:45514-47192 GCF_001527695.2 Protobothrops mucrosquamatus | reverse complement strand
TGCAGACCAAGTTCGAACTATAAAACTCTCCCATAGACTGACCGTTTAAGCCCTGATGATGTCAGCAGAATGCTGACGAAAGCTTGGCGTTTGGTACTGTAACATTAAACTCCTAGAGTTTGATTATTTTACCCTGGTGTTCGTTTTATTTTATTTGTTTGGCATATATATATATATATATATATATATATATATATATTTCAATGTCTTTGATTCAAAACAAAATATTTCAAGTATCAAACACATCCTTTAATAATAATGTCTTCTACAATAGTTGGTCCAACCCAATCTATTGAAATGCTGGAGTATGAATCCAAAGAACTCCCAACTTCTAATTATTCTGCATGGGAAATATACTGTATAATTGAATGGAATACTTGGGGAATGGGGGCGATATTATAAAAATAATAGGAAATTTGAAGGAAGGTCAGGATAAAAATGAGTGAAGGATGTATGCCTCATTACATAAAAATTGGTACAGTGGTGTTTGAGCTCCATGTCTTTAAAACAAGTTTTTGCAGCTATTCATAGTATTTTATTTCTCAATGAAATGAGACAATATTAGAAAGCTAGGTTGCAGTTAAAATGTCACAGTTACACTTTCTGATGTTACATTTAAATAGTATCCTATTTTTTCTTTTGAGGCAAAGTAAATAGAATCTATAGTCAGGTACAATATATTTGTAGAAAAATTCAATCAGATAAGTTGGTGGTCTCTTTTTTTTAGCAGAGTGAAGGGGTTATGTCAAGGAATATGGGTAAGTTGAGAGCAGAGAGAAGTATAAGAAATTATCTCCCTCATCTTTTTCTAAAAGGAAAATGTAGTAAGCCAATCAGACAGATAAGAAAACTCCAGATTGGCACTCACCATAAGAACTAAATGTCCTGATTATTTGAATAGATTTTTGGATTTCGTTTTTTCAAGATGATGTATCATGTGTTAGTTAAAACACTTAAAGTTCATTTTTAGCAGTCACATTTTTCTGCACACAAGTTCCAAGAGTGAGAAGAATGACTGGAATTTAAATAACAAAGACTTAAGACTTGCTGATTATGTCATGGACTTCTCTCCCCAAGAAACCTTGTTTTGCTTTCTTTTAAATTACATTCACATAAATAAACAGCTAAATAAATTTTGAATCTTGCTGAAGCAAAACAGATTATTAATAGGCCAATTGTTAAGCTTGCCTCCAGGGCAACAAGCTGTCACCAGTCAAATTCTGTTTACTAAGTTAATGAGATGACCTATTTACTTAACAATATAAATTTAATTAAGGAGTTGATTTATTTATTTATTCAGCTCTCATCAATAATATTCTTCAGTGTGGTGGTACTCTTTGAGAGCAAAAGAAAGGATAACAACTTCCCATTGTAAGTATATGACTATACACATGGTCATATAAATCAATATGCATGCATACAAGAACTGATTGCGGTGCCTGCTTTCTGCTCCAGCATGGATAGAAGGCAACACTGTAGAAGATACACCTGCTTAAATGTTTGATTTGTGTCATGCTTACTGACAAACCTTGACAGAAATTTCTAAACACTTAGCCTGGCACAGCTTGACTAGGCTCCAGCCTTCAATTCAGCTTAAGACAGCAGCATTGCAGTTGCATTCTCTCTCTCTCTCTCTCTCTCTCTCTCTCTCTCTCTCTCTCTCTCTCTCTCTCTCTCT
>NW_015388174.1:39611-45230 GCF_001527695.2 Protobothrops mucrosquamatus | reverse complement strand
TGTGTGTGTGTGTGTGTGTGTGTATTTGCGTACCTCCATGGGTGTGTTTCAAAATCAAGAAGATGGTGAATGGCATGTAACGATGCAAATCTTGCCCCCTTTGAATGTGTGCATAGATCTACTCTGGATACACTTCTAGATACACTGTGTGCTAGAAAAAGCCTTTACAATTATTTTTTGTAGTCGCAATTCCCTTCTTTCTCTTGTACCTCCCATATACAAGAGAATATGTGTAATTTGAACAATGAATCTGCTGTATAATATAAATGTCTTTAGTGTTATAGTTACTAGTTTTCTTCACACTAACAGCTTTTCTGGTTTCTGTAATAAAAATACATCATTAGGAGTTGAAGGCTTTCATTTTCAATGTCAGTCTTTGTGAAGACTGACAGGTGGAAGGAATGCTTATCAAATTTGCAGAGGACACTAAAAAGGATGTCACAGTCAATACCTTAGATGGCAAAATTGAAACTGATTTTGATAAGTTACAGAAATAGGTTGAAAATAACTGAATGATACTTAATGGGGACAAAAACGAAGTTATGCATTTAAGAAGCAGAATTGAAATGCATGTCTAAAGAGGACATTTGGCTTAGTAAGAAAATTTCTGAAAAACATCTTGGAATTGCAGTAATGCGGTATGGCTGCAAAGAAGACAAATTCAACTTTATTACTTCTCTAGCAGATATTGGATATCCATCTGTCACAAATACTTTAATTTGGATCCAGTGGTATTGATTTGGTTTGGATTTGGCTCAGTTGGATTTAATTTTATTGTGGCTTAATATTCTCAAAGAATGATTTCTTTGCTCATCATCTTCCCATTCTGAAAGCAGATTAAATTCACTTCAACAGATTAAATCAAATTAACTTGCATAAAGTAGTATGCAATTTCCCTGGTATTTACTATGTCTCCATAGAATGTACCTCATTTTCTGACATCATCACAAATAGACATTCTTCATCTAGTTTGAAACGTATCTATTTGGGCAGCAGGGGAGAGAATTTCCTATATTACAAGGTTGAAAATAAAGAACTGTAGTTCAGCTCACATTAATGATCTGTGATGTTAGCAAAGAAACCTTATCTGATACCATTGCAGCCTTATAAAACAACCCAGAAACTCAAATAGATAAAATATTAACTGGTTCTAGCATCCACCATCCATCCATCCATCCATCCATCCATACATACATACATACATACATACATACATACATACATACATCATCTGTGTCTGTGTCTGTCTGTCTGTCTGTCTGTCTGTCTGTCTGTCTGTCTGTCTGTCTGTCTGTCTGTCTGTCTGTCTGTCTGTCTGTCTGTCTGTCTGTCTGTCTATCTATCTATCTATCTTCTCCAAACTTCAATTCCACACTCTATTTGATTTTCAAGAACTGTCAATTTCTTTATCCACCCTTAGATTTATATTTCTTATTTATATTTAATGAATATAGTCAACCTGATAGGTTGTTTAGGACCTACTTTGCAGAGGCAATTTGTGATGGTTATTTGTATTTCAATGGTTCTTATGTTTTTATTTGATGCAAAGTACTCAGAGTATTTCTTTTGAAGATTGCTATAGAAATTCCTGTGATAAATAGCAGTAAGTCAAGTCCCTACTTCCTACTTTAAGTATATGAGCTATCCTTTACTACTTTTAATTAAAAATGCATGTTTGAATATACAAATTATGTCATGGTGTAAATCCTAAGGCTCAGACTTTGGGGGTACTGACAATCAGAAACATTTTTGAATCTGACCTTTTCCAGCCACAGCAGATGATGATGGTTTCTATTTGAAAAGCAAGAAATGTGTGAATTTGGATGAAGGTTTCAGTTGTATGCCTAAATTACACCTCAGCTAAGTAGCTAATGTCAGGAGGGAGTGAATATACAAGACAAAATATATATTCTGAAAGCCAGTATTTCTTTTGCACTTCAAAACTGCAAGAACATAAATCAAAACATGATAGAAACTGTCAAAACTGATCCCTCTGCCTGGTTATTTCATTTCTGTTGTGTCTTGTTCAATATTCTTCGTAACTTAACAAGGCCTTTTTTCTTTGGAAGACATGGAAAAAGAGAGAAGAGAGAGAAGGGAGGGAGGGAGGGATGAAGGAAGGAAGGAAGGAATGGACTAATGATTTTATTTTCTAAAAGTTGGAATAATTCATGAGGATATTATATTAACAAAACAGTGAATTCCTTCCACAGTGCTGATTGAAATGATCTAATGACTAATATGTTCCATTAAGGAAAGATAAGGCAAGAATTCTCTAGCTGATTAATGCCATTTCTTATCTGTGATTTTAATAAAAATGTTAATATATATTGCTCTTTGGCCACCTATGTGGTTAATTAAAACTCTGAAAGCTCCACAGGTTGTATTTCACTAGTCTGACATAGAATTATTACATTCACACCTACAGAAGGGCAGGATGATGAAACAAGTAAAGACAGCATGGACAGCCCTGAATCAATCTAAGATATTATTTATTATTTCAGTTAATATATTTCAGGCTCCTCAGAAAAGTTACAATTAAAAACTGCCCTCTGCAGGTATTTTTACAGGTCTATGCTGCATATCAAATGTAGGCAGTCATGGTAGTATCTCTGGTGAAACTATTCAGAAACTGTTATTTAAAAAAATAAAATATGCAGAAGTATGCTTTGATGCTGGGAAAAGAGAAAGTATTAAGAAGAGATTCAATCTGGCACTTCCCTGACTCAGAGAATTTGTTGGCAGAGTTAGAAGTTCATTTGATGCACAAAGGCCTTATTCTATCTTCTACCCATCCAGGTGTTCTGTAACACACTTCCACAGTGATATCATGTTTTCCTCCTCTCTTTTTATTCTTACCCAGATAATTTCAAGAGGATTTCCATGTTGTTTCCCAAAATTCTGGACAACAACAACAATAATATATAATAATAATAATAAAGTTGGAAGGTACCTTGGAGGTCATCTAGTCCAACTCCTGCTCAGGCAGGAAACCCTATACCATTTCAGACAAATGGCTGTCCAGTCTCTTCTTACAGACTTCCAGTGTTGGAGCATTTACCGCTTCTGGAGGCAGGTTGTTCCACTGGTTAATTGTTCTAACTGTCAGCAAGTTTCTCCTTAGTTCTAGGTTGCTTCTCCCCTTGATTAGTTTCCATCCGCTGCTTCTTGTCCTGCCTTCAGTATATATTTTTAAACCGGTGCAAGACTTTCAACCTTCCTGTTGAGTCTGTTTGGGTAAATTTTTCCAGTGATGTTCCCCAGTCATGAGTATTATCTCACCAGGTTTTAGTCAATGATGGATATTATTCCATCCCATCATATATTTATCTTCTTCAGTTCAGTTAATTCTTTTTATTTCCCATACTCTATGCCTTGGTGTAGAAACTTTTTATATTTTGGTACTGCCTGTTAGTTTCTCTGTTGTAATGGGCTCAGAAACACTCAGTGTCCATCCTGCTTTTTCCCTTTGTGTTTTGCTTTTTTTTTCTTGAACCTTGGTTGCAATTCTTCTCTCTTTCTTTGTTATAGTTTAATGCCATCCTATGCAATATCTGTCAAACACTTCCTCCCCAACATTTAGCACAGGCCAAAAGCACAACCCTTTCTTAATGACATCTGCATAGCCAGTTATTGACCTTGTGCCATCATTTTCAACTGGAAAACAAAGCCTATTGAGAAACTACCTGTTTAAAATACTCTCACCTTGCTGCCCAGGTCTCATAGTAGCCTTAAAGTCTCTTCTGGTTGTTCATACACCCCACATGGATCAAGAGGGTCTTTTCTACTCTTCCCCTTCCTCATGCCCCCAAATCCCAGGGACCAATTACACTTGTGCACCAAGCAAAACTGTGGCAAAGTTGAAGATGCTGTTGGTTTTTTTTGCAAGAGCCCATAATACTCTGGAGCCAATTTAAGGTACAACTAGTACAGCTAGTTGCTCCCATGAGGCTTTAAGAGGCCAGCAGGCATTATCATTTTGTTCTTGTGAACAGATACTGAATGAAGTTATTTTTTTTATTTTTTTATTCAGAAATGTATACACAACCAATGCCCATGTTGTAGCTTTAAGCAATTTACGACTTCTGTAAATCTCCCTTCCACTTCCATCAGCTTTTGTTTGATGAACTGGAGATCTTGAAAATGTGACATTCTTGTGACATTTGAATTGACCTGATAAAAATATTGTCCCAATATAGATTTTGATTTATTTCTTATAGCCAACATTATATGACAAAAATGATTACAGTAATTCCCTAAAGAAAGATAGTTGCTCCTACTTTCACTCATTTTGATGACTCTGTTGTTAAAGTGTGATAGGGACCAGCCTTCCAGCCAGGGACTCTCTGTGACCTTCCTCTATGAATGACAAAATATTTTAGCCAAGAAACTGGATTTGAATCAGTTCAGTTCCACTGAAACAAATGGCACAATAACGTGGGACTTTGGTTATAAGTTATAGGATGCATGGAGGCACTTTATCAGAAGAATCTACAGTATCAGAAGAAGCTGCAGTATTTAGTGGAAACTATAGCTTATTTCTTGAGAAAACTTAGGCCAAGATATTAGAATGTAATGAAAACATGGAGTTCTACTGTATCTGCATTCAAGATACTGATTTCTTAATGTTTGAAGTTTTGGTCAAAGAATTATTTGATTGAGAGTTAAACTTAATAAGTCTCAATACTCCTGGAAGCTCTCTCTCTCTCTCTCTCTCTCTCTCCCTGTCCCTGTCCCTGTCCCTGTCCCTCTTCTCTCTCTCTCTCTCTCTCTCTCTCTCTCTCTCTCTCTCTCTCTCTCTCTCTCTCTCTCTCTCTCTCTCTCTCTCTCTCTCTCTAATTCCTGGTGTATGGTGTTTAAGTATTTGACATAGCTAATACAAAAATTCTTTTCACATATTCATCTTAATTAAAACTGTAGTCCGATGCATAAATGTAAAGTTTAATAGATTAAACATAATGTATTGTTTCTGAGAAAACATATCTAGGATAATGTAGTAGGTTGTTAATTCCATGCCATTAGATACCCTAGCTCAAAATTATTCTAAATCAGAAACTCTGCAAAGGATTTATACCTGGCCTACTTCCAGTGGGGGAATTCAAATATGTGAACAACCGGTTCTCTGTGTGGATGCTGCTTCTGGAAGTCCATTCTGGGCCTCGGCAACAAAAAATTAGCTACCGGTTCTGCCGAACTAGTACGAACTGGCTGAATCCCACCACTGCCTACTTATCTTTGAGAATGGAAACAACATTGGTCACATTTTTGGATGATTTCTGGCATGGATGGGATGGTGAACATGCATCCTTCCTTGCTATACTTGATCTCTCAGTTGCTTTAGATACCATTAACCATGGTATCCTAGATGGAGTCAGAGGACTGGGGATGAGTGGCACAGTATTGTGCTGGTTTGTCTCCTATCTCTGGGATTGATTCTAGTTGGTGATAATTGGGGAGGAGTGGTCCCACCCTCAGCCCCTACTGTGTGGAGTGCCGCAAGGGTTGGTGCTCTCTCCTCTCCTATTTAACATCTATATGAGATTTCTGGGTGAGCTCATCTATCACCATCATGTGCTGCTGATACCCAATTGTACATCTTTGCTCCTGCTGAGTTAAGCA
>NW_015388174.1:17721-38300 GCF_001527695.2 Protobothrops mucrosquamatus | reverse complement strand
ATTTTCGCTCTCCCTAAGTTAAGGGAGAGCTTTTGGGGCTCTACTCCTATCCAGGAGTACTCACCTCGACCCCTTCGCCCGGGGCACAAGGTTCCAAGCCGCTGAACAGCTGATGTCCGCTGTTCAGGCTGGCTCTGACGCCTTCCCAAGCGGACGGCTCCAAAAGAGCCGCCATCGGCGCGCCGTCCCACCGGAAGCCCAAGATACTGATTTCTTAATGTTTGAAGTTTTGGTCAAAGAATTATTTGATTGAGAGTTAAACTTAATAAGTCTCAATACTCCTGGAAGCTCTCTCTCTCTCGCTCCCTGTCCCTGTCCCTGTCCCTGTCCCTGTCCCTGTCCCCCCCCCTCTCTCTCTAATTCCTGGTGTATGGTGTTTAAGTATTTGACATAGCTAATACAAAAATTCTTTTCACATATTCATCTTAATTAAAACTGTAGTCCGATGCATAAATGTAAAGTTTAATAGATTAAACATAATGTATTGTTTCTGAGAAAACATATCTAGGATAATGTAGTAGGTTGTTAATTCCATGCCATTAGATACCCTGGCTCAAAATTATTCTAAATCAGAAACTCTGCAAAGGATTTATACCTAGCCTACTTCCAGTGGGGGAATTCAAATATGTGAGCAACCAGTTCTCTGTGTGGATGCTGCTTCTGGAAGTCCATTCTGGGCCTCGGCAACAAAAAATTAGCTACCGGTTCTGTCGAACTAGTACGAACTGGCTGAATCCCACCACTGCCTATTTATCTTTGAGAATGGAAACAACATTGGTCACATTTTTGGATGATTTCTGGCATGGATGGGATGGTGAACATGCATCCTTCCTTGCTATACTTGATCTCTCAGTTGCTTTAGATACCATTAACCATGGTATCCTAGATGGAGTCAGAGGACTGGGGATGAGTGGCACAGTATTGTGCTGGTTTGTCTCCTTTCTCTGGGATTGATTCTAGTTGGTGATAATTGGGGAGGAGTGGTCCCACCCTCAGCCCCTACTGTGTGGAGTGCCGCAAGGGTTGGTGCTCTCTCCTCTCCTATTTAACATCTATATGAGATTTCTGGGTGAGCTCATCTATCACCATCATGTGCTGCTGATACCCAATTGTACATCTTTGCTCCTGCTGAGTTAAGCAGTACTGTGAACATTTTATCCTGGTAAAGGAAGATCTGAAAGTCTAGATGGAGAACAACAGAGTTCAAATGAACCCTAGTAAGAATGAACAGTTTGGGGTATTGAGGCCGTCTTGTTTTGTGACTATACCATATTTGGTACTTGACTGGGTTGCACTGCCCCAAACAGAACCAGACCTTCTTTTCATTAAAACAGATATGCCCAATTCTTGCAACCATTTTCATCTGTTTTAGCCTCCAGTCCCCTAAGCATCTTTATTGCTCTTCTCTGCACTCTTTCTAGAGTCTCAACATCTTTTTTTATATCATGGTGACCAAAACTGGATGCAATATTTCAAGTTTGTCTTACCAACACATTATAAAGTGGTATTATCACTTCATGTGATCTTGATTTTGTTCCTCTGTTAATGCAGCCTAGGACTGTGTTGGCTTTTTTGGAGCTGCAGCATACTGCTGGCTCATATTTAAGTGATTGTCCACTAGAACTCCAAGATCCCTGTCACAGTTGCTACTATTGAGCAAGGTACCATCTATTCTGTACTTGTATATTTGGTCTTTTTTGCCTAAATGTAGAAACTTGCTTTTCTCACCATTGAATTTCATTTTGTTAGATAGGACCCAGTGTTCTAGTCTGTCAAGATCCTTCTGTATCTCGAGCCTATTTTCTGGACTGTTGGCTATTCCTCCCAACTTGGTGTTATCTGCAAATTTGATGAGTTGCCCTTCTACCCCTTCATTGATGAAGATATTGAAGAGTACTGTGTCTAAGACAGAGACTTGGGGTACCCCCCCCACTGCATACTTCCCTCCATGTATTTGCAGTTCCATTAATGACTACATGTTAGAATGTGGTTGGTCAGCCATTTGTGAATCCATCTGGTGGTGATGCTGTCTGTATTGTTAATTGTCATCTTGTTATTCTATTATCAAAATTAGGTCTCCAGTGATGGTCTGTTTGAACTGAAGCAGCAGATAGATTACATACTGTAAATAAAATAAATTATTCTTTTATGACTTAGTTGTATATAAATTGGTATGGTGTATAAATCAATTTCAAATTTCATTAGTTTAAGATTTGGATGCTTTTTCATTTGACTTATATTGTATTCTTCCTTCTCCAACTTGATATTTTTTCAAACATGTTCTACTATTACTCCTGTGCTGCCTGAGCATGTTGAAAGTGATGCTTTAAAGCATCTGCAAGACCTCAAGTTGGAACAGATTATATTTCTTTCTTGATATGTCATTTTTGATGAGATGTAGCAGCCTGTATTCATTGTTATAGTGCACTATATTGAGGAGCAAACGGGCCACAGTAGACGTAGGCAAATCTGCAAATATCTGTTGGTATTATTTTGGATTCTTCCACTAGAAAATTCAGTCTCAAAATATGATTAATATTATTTATTATGCTTGTGTTTGTGTGCATGTATACACGTTCCCCTCTTTTATTGCTGCCAAGAGAACTACTAGGATGTGTACATGTACAATAATCTTTAGGAGTCAAGATTTATTCAGAGATGAGACTAGCTTTTTGAAACATTTAAATTGGTTTGTAATTTTAAGTGGATAGTTTATGTGTTGTACAGATCAGATAATTTTGTGTAACAAATCACAGAGGCTGAATTCTTTGGACATTTTTAATACACAATCAGATGATCAGGCCATCAGTTTGATAAATACTCTGCTTTAATCTTCTAACTTCCCAAAGAAGATGTGGAAAAAAATTGCCCAAACATTCTACTCTAGTGTTTATTTCTACTGATTTATTATGTTTTTTTCATTTATATAATTGATTGCCTTTCAATGTAGCTGATGTAATGTGTAAATAAGGTTTTTTTTTTAATTTCTTTGCTAATGTACTCTACACTCCTCAGATTAAAATATATATGTGGAAAAGGTTGGTATACTTACATGAAGTGCTGTAAATGTCACACCAAACACTATTTTAATTAATAGAGCAACTTTCAATTCACAGTACCACTAAATTCACATTGAAGGTCTTTCAACCAGAAAATAAATAATATAATCCTCTAATATAATCTCCATTCAACCTCTTGTAGCTTTGTAGTCATTATTGTCACAAGTATATCTTTCATTACTACAGCATCTTAAAGTTTTTTCTACACAATCTTGAGTTCAAAATTTTAAATTTATCCGGAAATGGGAAACAGTATAAGATGGTCATATAAGGCAAAAACAAAAAACCCTGGCAATTATACATTAACTGTATACATACATTAAACAAAATAATATTTCACCGTAAATGTTCAGGTGGCTGGGGCATTTCAGAAAAGTAGATATGCTTTGCTTCTTCAACAGCAAAATGTAATAAAGGGCAACATGGAGGAATGACAGGAAAACCCATTGCAGTTATCAGACCCAGACCCTTGACAGCAACTGGGGTTTGTTTTCTGTACATGAGACCTTTTGACATTTTGCACTTTTTATTTCTGATTTGTATTGATCTCGTCTTGCCTCTTAAGATACAAAGGAGGGGGGGGGGAAATCTTTTTTCAAAATGAAGTTTTTAAGAGTTTATATAAGCTCAGAGAGAGCTCTTCCTATCTTTATTATTGCTCTCAGTACTTTGCTGAAAATCTAAGCTTTTCAGAGCTTGCCTGCATTTTTTTTATTGGCAAGTCTGTAGATTACAACTCAGAGTTTGTTTTGTGAATCTTAGCCCTTCAGTAACTCCCCCCCCCAAAAAAAAATATTTTTTTCAAACTTTGGTGGGTACAGTTGATAAACTTTCTAAAGAACAAATCTAACTTTAATTTATTTCAGTTTGTTTATTTATCAATTTCATATGGCCACTCATCTCATAAATGTGATGGTATGGTATTTTTCTGGACAGGTTCAGGGGTTGGGAGTCAGAGACACTGTGTTACAAAGGCCCTCCTCCTTCTTCTGGGATTGGTTCTAGTTGTTGATGGGCAGAATGATCTAGTCCACAGCTCCTGCTTTGCAAGGATTGGTGCTGTCCCAGCTCATGTTTAACATTTATCTTCCATTGACATGGGTGAGGTATCATTAGCTGATACTTTACATCTATGGCCTGGAGGTTCTGTTTCAGTATATGAAGATTCTGGTGGTTTGGTCAGAGATGAACAAACTTCAGCTTAACTTCAGCAAAACTGAGTGGTTCTGTGTTTTAAAGCTGGCTAAATACAAGAAAAAGCCATCTCTTCTGGCTAGGATAATATTATCCCAAACAAATTTGGTGCATAACTTGCGATCCTTCAACATGTGGAGGAACAAGTAGCAATTATGGTCAGGAGGGCTTTTACATAACATTGTCTTGTACACCCTTTTCTGGACCTGGAAGCTCTACTTCTTCATCTCCTTAATGGAAAACTGCAATGTGCTTGACATGGAGATAAGCCCTTGATAAGCATCCAGAAGCTGTAGCTGGCACAGAATGCAGCAACAGGAGCAATTATGAATGCACCTCCTTTGTGACTATCACATCTCTGCTTCTTGAACTGCACTGATTGTCAGTATGCATCTGGGTGCAATTCAAGTGTTGATTACCCTTCATGGCACAGGGCCAAGTTACCTGTAGGAATGTGTCTCCCTAGTTCAGCGGTTCTCAACCTATGGGTCATGACCCCATTTGGGGTCGATCGACCATTTCACGGGGGTCGCCAAGCAAGGCTGTCCGCCATTTTTTTTCCCTTTTCCGGTGGGTGCCTTACCTCCCTTGAGCTGGGCCAGCTGGTGGTCGGCCTGCTCCGTCTCTGCTGCTTGCCAGCTACGCCTCGGCCGGCACAGGGGGCGGAACCATGCATGCGCGGCGCTCCCAGGCAGGGAAAGTCCTCGACTTATGACCGGTTGGGTAGTCCTCGACTTACGACCGGTTTAGTCCTCGACTTACGACTGGTTTAGTCCTTGAATTATGACCAGTTTAGTCCTCGACTTACGACCGGTTAGGGTCGCGGCATTAAAAAGGTTGAGAACCACTGCCCTAATTGTTTCTACCCATCCCATTATGTCTATCAGGACAAACATACTGAGGGTCCTGTTGGTCAAAGGATGTTGTCTTGCAAGAAGTAAAAAACCTCAGATCTTTTGGGTTGTTCCTGTGGCCTACAAATACTGTTTCCCCTGAGATTAGATTGGCCCCAACCTTGTCAGTCTTTTGCATGGCCTTAAAACATGGTTATATTCTCAAGCACAGGTCAGAGCCTGTGTTGTACTATATTGTTTAGATCGATTTGATCTCTTGGCTGCTGCGTATATTGTTGTGGTTTCTATTATGTTTTTGTATTGTTTTTGCCCATTGTAAACTGCTCAGAATCACTGAGATGGAAGCCATATAAAACAAAGAAATTCAGAATAAAAATTATATCTTTATGTGAGACACTTTACATCCAAAGAATATTTCAAATAGATGAGGTCACAGCTGTATAATTTCCAAAATATATGTGCAGTGTTTTGTGAAGTAGAAGCATTTGATGTTTGTACCTAGATAACAAAACAGCATTTAAAAAAAAATAACATCCTCAAAAAGCTATGAGAAAAGAAAAGTCTTTTTTTTTTCATTTTCTGCTCAGTTAGTGAAAAATAAAGATGATGATTTGGATGAATAATGGATGTGGAAAAATATACAGCAGAGAGGAAAAATATATGAACAACTAACATTTTACAAGCAAACACCAATTTCTTTTATACAGACTTCACCAAAATCCCTTTAATATTCCTACTGCTGGGAGAGAAAAAAAACTAGCAAAGGAAACTGACCTATAGAACAGCTCTGAGATGAATTTCTCAACTTTCTTTCCCCTAAACACCATAACTGTAATTGACAAATCCTGCTAATATAATTCACTGTGACTGGCTTTGTACAACATGATAGACCAGGTTAAGCACTTAGCTGACCTTGGCTGATCCAAAAAGCTAAGCAGGGTCAGTCCAACCTCAAAGCTTCAAAATAATAATAAAAAAATAAAAATCACAGCTCATAGTATATGCCTCAGGGTGCCTCTGAATTATGAGTTACAATTGGGGGATTCAGATACAGATACAGTCTTATTTAGGCATATCTAGTTCATTCTGGATCTTTCCCAAATCTTCCTGCATTAGCCAACATACAGTTCTGCTTGATACCTTTGCAATAAGTCTCAGACATATATTGTAGAGTGCCTTTCCCTCTCTTCTTCTTTTTCTTCTCTTCTACCCCCTCTCCTTTCTGTTTCTATCTCAGATATTGTTCAGAAGAACCATAGAAAGGGAGTAAGAGTCATACATTTTCTCATATCACTGACGGATCACTGAAGTTATATTAATAGCATTTCAGGAACCATCCCATTTTTTAATAACAAGCTTCTTGTGCAAAATGTGTGAGCCCAGATCTTTTTTCAATAAAATAAATACCTGTTGTATGTAGGGGACACTTTGCTAAATGAAAAGGATTTCCAAATTAAGAGGGGTTGATTTGTGTTATTAACTGTGCATTTCTCTCTGGAGTCCCAATCACGTGTATGTTTTTATCAGTTGAAAGCAGCTCTGGTTCCAGAAGCTGTCCACTAGAATCAATTGGGGTTTTTGATGGGTAAAGAATTCATGTGTTTTAATTCTGTTAGCCTGGTCTTTCACTCGGCTTCTCTTTCTATTGACCTGCTCCAATTCTATATAAAATGTATTAATTTAGATATTCTGTGCCTATTACAGTCTTTAGGACCTTAAACTGTTAAATTGAAAGTGTCAGGGAGAGACAGAATCATCTCCTTCAAAGTACTTACTTTGTCCTAAAGCTAAACTGTCAGAAACAGACCTCATGGGTATTCTGCAATTTATCTCCCCAGCCAGAATATATAAAATGACTTCCTTCCTAATATATAGCTTGAATATTCCCATAACAATATCCATGTGCTGAAAATAAATATTGTATTGGATAAGTTTATTGGGGGAATATATCACAAGCAAACACAGACAAGGAAATACTAGTAAGACGTTGGTTATGAAAAAGGGCAACAGAAAAAAATATTGAGAGAGAAATATTCCTCAGTAGCACTAAATGTGAAATGATGCATGGGAAGGGTAACTCCACAGAGAGTTTTGGTCAACATTAATTGGTTTCATACATTATAAAATATTTTATATTTGATAGTATCAGTACATCCATCTTCCTAGGGCATGGCCATGCTTAACAATGAGACTGGACCATAGTAATCAGGAAAGGAAGTGCAACTATGATCCATTAAATTGACTGGAAACGCCTAATCTTATAAAGATGAAAAACATCTAATCTTGTTATGAAACAATAAATAGCTAAACTATATACATCTACCCAGCCTACCAGAAAAATATGTTACACTTCCCTTCTATCAGGGAAGTATATCTACTGGGACCCAGAAAAAGGACATTCTCTGTGGTGATTCCCCCACTTTGGAATATCATTCTCCAAACTATAAGATTGCTCCCCGCCATCTTGATATTTTTCTGGAAGGCTCTGAAGGCATGGTTCTGTCAGTGGGCCTGGGGACCCCAGGCTTACAGGGAGTCCATCAAGTGGTTGGAGTGATTGTGTCTGTTGCTGTCATGGGAGTGGGATATGGGTTTTTGTATTGTGGGATGTTAATGTTGTAAGCCACGCCAGAGTCACCATGCGTGAATTGGGTGGCTGTATAAATATGTTTAATATAAATAAATAAATGAACAAAACTTGGAAGAGCATTTTACATTGTTTAAATATTAATCAAATGTATAGCATTAGTATCAGTTGGCCAAAAAGAGGTTTGTTACTGGCATAAATGCTTATGGCAGTCTATTTGTTCATTCAATCAGTCAGGCAATTAGGCATTCAATGTTTATGGCTACTTATTCACCAAGTGACTTTGGGCAGCTAATAACAAAGGGAAATAGCAAAAAAAAGGCATAATAAGGCAAAACATACTACACTTAGGACATGATATACAATTCACATAATGCAGCAGCTCATCTGAATTTTGTGGCCCAGTATCTAGGGGAAGACATGGACATTAGGGAAAAAAATCCTAATGGTAAGAGTTGTTCAGTAGGGGAATAGGTTGCCTTTTTTAACGTTTCACAGTTACCCTGAGCTCCAATTAACCAGAAGGAAATTTCAGGGACAATCATGTTTCAGTAAGTACATGTAATTTAGATGTTTACCAACATGTCTTAGGCAATGTCCACCACAATTGCATTACCATGCTCCCTTCCATTCTGGAGTGAGTAAGAAATCCTGTTGCCTTAAATCTTGGGGGCTACAGGTTCTGTCCATTTTTATTCTGTTGAGAGTCAATTTTGCTTAGTGATTAAGGCATCAGGCTAGAACGCCAAAGCCATTAATTTTGGTCTCATCTTAGGTACAAAGCCAACTAGGTGACCTTGAGCCAGTTACTCTCTCTCAGACCTGGGAGGAAGGAAAAATCAAGACATTTTCAAAACCCTTTGTCAAGAAATCTACAGGGACTTGTCCAGACAGTCACCAGGAGCCAACACAGATTCAAAGCCACCAAATAAATAAATATGTTACAGTTTTCATATGAAAATATGATATCTTCAAGAAGCCAAATTATCCAAAAAGATAATTTTTGGAAACAGAACTTTTCCCCTTCTGATTTGGGTTGAAATAAAAATTGCTTTTTAGCTTTGGATTGGCTTCATCAGCACGTAATCTACATGGACCTGAAAAGTAGGTTAAATAATAGATTGAGAGAATTCGGGGCAACACAATGTAGGCATGCTGTGAAGCAACCGCTGAACATCTACTCTGTTCCAATCTATTTCCTCACTGTGGCAGAACCACAGAACTAATAAGCTTGGAGTTGGCATGGCAAACAATCAATTTACATTTAGAAAGAAAAAGGGTTAACCTATCAAGAGTTGTTAGAGCAAGAATATAAGATGAATTCAAGAAAACAATTGGCTGCAGAGAGATTTAGTTTTCAATGGTTTTTTTATGCACAGCTAAGAGAAAGAGTCAAGGTACAGAAAAGGACATTTTTAAATTGACTTTGAAGCTAAATTATGTACAAATGCTGAACATGTAATTGCCAAAATGTATAAACTCTTGCTGAAATTTGAAATGGAGGACAAACAAGTGAAAGGATATATGATAAAATGGGCTAAGAATGTTGGGTGTAACATATTGTTGCAACAGTGGGAAAAGGTGTGATTGAAAGGACTGAAATCCACATTGTTATAGCCTAAGCTAGAATTTTTACAAAATGTTATGCCTTTGACATGTGACTCCAGAAAAAGTAGCCAGAGTGTATGTATAAGGATAATTTAAATTTATATTGGAAATGTGGGCAACATGAAGAGTCATTTTTTCGTGCCTGGTAGACTTGTAAAAAAAGCCAGACAATTTTGGGCTCAAATACATACACTGATACAAAGACTACAAAGATTATTTTTATATATGATCACAGTTGCAAGAGTACTGTATGCACAAAAATAGAAAGAGTCTGATATATTCACAATGGAGGAGAGGATGATGATGAAGGTAGCATAGATAGCAAAATTAACCTTTTGCTTAGAAAAATATGAAGTGTTACATTTGTTAGTGAGTGGAAACCCCTTATGAACTTTGCTGAAAAAAAATGAACTTGTGATTTATGGATTTGATGATTAGAAAGAATAGTTTATGGAAAAAGGAAATTATGATATAACTATAAAGAGCAGGAGGAAAATATAAATGCATTTATAGTGGCTGTCAAATAGCAATAGCACTTAAACTTATATACCAGCCTATAGTGCTTTACAACACTCTCTGTGCCATTTACAATGTCAGCATATTGCCTCCAATGATCTGCATCTTCATTTTACTGATCTCAGAAGAATGGAAAGTCAGTCTTGAGCCCCATCAGGATTGAATTCCAGGCTGTAGGCAGAGTTTGCCTGCAATGCTGCATTTTAACCACTGCACCACCCAGGGTCCTTTTTCTTTTCATTTTACTTTTTTCTGTACTATGTTTTGCTTATTCACTGTTCTTTATTTTCTTTGTTTTCTAATATTGGTATTGCTTTTATCTTGTTAAAATTCTTCAGTAAAAATTATATTAAACACAGATTAGGGAAACTTACATAATAGGACCTTCCCAGGATCACTTCATAATATGCTTAATAGTGATTATTATTTCTTCATTATGCCTCATTTCATTTCATTTTTTGCATACATAGAGTACAACTTATTCTGGTTTGTTAATTCTTTGCTATAGATATCTGAATATACAGAAAGAACAAGAAAGGGAAGGAGAGAGGGAGAGAGAGGATGATGTGATTCAGTTTGGTTTTGTTAGTTGTAGGGAAACAAGGGTTGCTAGAGATACTGAAAAGAGAACAAAAGCAACAGATAAGGATTTATGCATCAGTTTGTAGTCTTTTTAACATTTAGCAGTCAACCTATCTGGATAATTGTTTAAAAGCAGTGTTAAACTGTATATCTTCTTATCATCTGACAGTAGATCATTTAGTAGTAGCACAAGAAATGAACAAATGCTCTTTGTTTTTTGAATCAAAGTTTTCTGAGTTTTATTTGTGACATAAACTAGAGCTCTGAGGACATAACTAGGATATTTTGTATGGACAAAAACAAATTTGACTATGACAAATTGTCTTGTATCCAATATTAGTATTTTTTCTTAATCTATGCAAAAGTATGTATATTTGTGTCTGGTACACACACACACACACACACACATTCTTCCTAGCATTTTCCTGCAAGTGCAGAATCCAATTATAAACATATAATTGATGGTGAAAAAGTCACAGTATTTTTAAAATAACTATTATAAGTTTGGAAAGATGAATAGATAAGAATTATTTCCATTTGCATTGGTCTTACATATTTTATTTATGTCAGTTTAAAATTAATCTCAAAATACTTAGCTTGACAATTTATTGTAATTTATGTTACATTTTAAAAAACTGCAATATATATCCCTAATAATTTTAAAAATGCGAACCCCAGGCATGTTTATATTAAAGATATGAAAATTCTCGAACTGTGGGATAGATAAAACCAGCAGTTTATTGTTAAAAGCAACAGAGGCAAAAACAATAAAAAACAACCATTCCTAAAAACAAATATCTACTAAATACACAGACCCACACAGAGACACACAGAGAGACACAGACACAGACACACACAGAGAGACACAGACAGACACACACACATGTAGGGCAATAGCCTACCAAAGGCTACACTTATCATTTAAGCAATTCCCATCTTCTGTTCAATGATCTTTGAGTCTAAACTGCCTTAAAAAAATACGCTTGTCTGGATTGTGACAGATTATAAAATGTTCAATCTGAACAGCAAGCTACACATCCTGCTATTGGACAAATTCCCTACTGCTTTGCTTTTCCACATTCATGATCCATGAAAGCAATAGCCAATCATTTTCCTTGCTCTGGGCATAGTTTTCTGGACATGAATAGTTTTATATGAATATTTGTATATGTAGTGCTTTTACCTCAAGTGATTGAAGAAATTACATAATGCTGAAGCACTGGATTTAACAATTATTTTTTGAATTCCTCAACTAGTCAGGGAAAAGTAAATAATGAAATGATAGATAGCTGTATTTAAAAATTGAAATTCCTATATTTAAGAATGTAAATCCAAATGCTTTAATCCATATTAAAGCACCCCATACAGATGGATGTCTAACTTATGCTTGAACACATTCAACAGAGAATGGAATGGAATAGAATAGGACAGAACAGAACAGAACAGAATAGAATAGGAAGGGACCTTGGAGAGGAACCTGTTATTTCCCTCGGTAGCTGGTTCTCCTCATTTCCCTTCCCTGCCCCGGGGGTGGGAGGGACATCCAACTAGAATTTGCATTCCAATAATTAAATTTATTACTTTGGATCCTACCCTCTAAGCAGAATCTTTATGCTTTTCTCTGCGACATCTGTTCTTGAAGACTTTATACTGTAGTAGACTATTTTTTTTTCAGTTCCTTCAATCTTCTTTCTTGGTCTTGGTTTCTAGTCACCTTATCATCACTGCTGTTTTTTGTTCAAGTTTCTCTGAATCCTTCTGAAAGTGTAATGCCCAGAAATGGGCACAATATTTGAACAGGGTTTGAATAATACAGAATAAGATGGAACTACTATTTCCATGGCCTGGGGACATGATTTTCAAGATTCTTATAGGTTGTCTTATGTTATGATCTAAAATCATTCCTAAATTAGTATCAGAATGATTAGATTGCTTATTAATTTGCTTACTACTATTTACTCCATTTTTTTAAAATAGCAGTCAGAACAGAAATAATATGAGTACACAAGGAACATCACATTATCATTTTAGTATGTCTGAAGACAATTTTGTTATAATTTAAAACTGGCAATGAACCAAAATCTATGTGGCGCATGGCATAATGCCAGCCTATTTGTAGAGTCATCTGTCTGCTATTTTTTCTGCTTGGCTCACCATCTCTAGCAAAGAGGGCATGCTCTGGGTTTTTCCATCAAACTGTGCCAACTTGTTGGATCCAAGAGTTGTGCCTTCTCTGTATTTTTGCATATTTTTTAAAACACCATCCCCCTGAAAATTCAGATGCCTCCATCCCTTAGCCTTTTTTTTGTAAGACACTGAAAACCTGGTTGTCCCCCAGGGCCAGAAGGTTAGGTATGCTGGTAATGCTATTTTTATAATTTTTCAGAAATATTTTCTTCCAGGCTATTTTTTTCTGACCTCCTAGTTTAACTCTGGGATCATAGTTCTTTATGATCTCTCATCCAAATACAGACAAGTGCAGCTGGACAAGGTATCTGAATGGTATGACTTGTAAAGTGATGGAATGATAGCAAAACATCCCTCTTTCAATAGGTAAACCAGTCATATTGATTGCAAGATTTGAATGGCTGCTTCTCCTGCAGAGACAGCCAGGAACAACTTTAAAGCAACTGTGTGAGTCTTGTCCCAGACACAGTTGTTTTAATAATTTGAAAAAGGTGCTTCCTCTACCTCCTAAATGATTCAAAGCACTTCTTTTGAATGCTTTGCACAGCCTTACTTACCAGACTGACTTTTCTTAGTTTTTTATGATCTAGCCAATGTCAGCTGGATGCTGCTAGCCAGCAGGACACTGACTTCTTTGGGATGAGGTAAACAGAAAGCAATCTCAGTGTAACAAGTGGCAATTGTGTGTATGATATATGTGTACAGTCCAAATAGCTTCCTTCTACCAGGGATTATGGTGAGATCTCATGGAATGACAATAGAGAATATCAAGCAATAATATCATGTTTGTGCTAGATAGAGAAGCTAACTGGTCAAAAAGAACATACTTTTCATGAACAGTTCAATGCACATAAAACAGCAGGTGAGTTTCTCACAGAACTGTGATAAAGATTATCATCTGCCAGCTAAAGACCATATTCCACATTGCTGTTAGGGAAAAAGCTATAACATTTAGAGGAGAGGTTTTTGGAAAGATGTAGTCTTATGCTTTTAATAAGTTTGTAAAGAGGAAAAAAAACCCTGCTGTTGAATGTTGCAAGTGCATAATTTGTGCTCATCATAAATCTCTCATAGAAAATTCATGTGAGAAAAAGTGATATCCTGAATTCTAAATACATAGAAGAGGAATGAATGTCAAGATTGTTGTGTTTTATACGTATGGTGAGCATATTTTCTTGGAAAATAAAAGGACAAACCCGAAAAGAGAGCAAATATGAAAGAGGTTCATAAGGATAAAAACTTTGCTTTACAAAGAAGAATTCAAAAGCAAAAGCAAGAAAAACTTTACAAAAATGCATAGTCTATTAAAAGACAGTTTTCTGAAATAAAAGACTGTCTTTTGTAACAAAGAACATATGATCACTGTATTTATAGGGTACTATAAAACACTCACTATAAACTAAAGCTATAAATAATTTTTAAGAAGAAAATGTTATCACTCTAAAGAACTTTTCTTCTGTTTTATACAAGCTGACCTGTTTAGTCACTTTAACACTAACTATCATGGCTGAAGTCCTAGAAACTCAAAAACTAATTACTATGTTTTTTTCTTCCACCAAGTTCTGGAAGATAATAATTTTGCAAAGCGAGCCTTTAATTGTGGATTCATCAAAGATCTATGGCCTAAGTCTAAGATGAATTCTAAAAGGCTGAGATGAAGATTTAAAGATGGAGTTGCTGGATTTGATGTACAGTTTATATGAATTGTGTTGTGTCATCCTTAGAATAGCAGTGGTCATTCAAAAAAGAACAATCAAATATCAGGAGCATTCATGAAAGCGCTGTTTAACAATTCTGTCTACTCTTTGTGTGACTGTAGCAAATTGTTTCATTACCATGCTTCCAAATATAAAATTTGATACATTTATATTTATCTATCCCTCCCTATGTTAAACAAGGATCCAGTGATCCTCACAAAATCACATTAGGATAATGAGCTGAAAAATTTTATCAAATGGAAGAATGTTAATTGCAAAACAAGAACAATTTGCATGTGAGTGATGTCATCTATTTTGCTCTACTTACTGCTTTATATTATTTCTAATCTTAGTAGTTTAAGGCTGCAAACATATATTGCATTAAACAGGACAAAACCATACATTTTCATTTTACATATAAAAAATGCTATTCTGTATCCGACTTTAATTTAGCTATCAATTTTAACATCAGTATCATTTGTTAAAAGTCCAACTTGTCTTAAGTCTAACAAAATGGACTGCTTCTGTCAAAAGCTAGAGTCAAAAGGCATCATTTAGAAGAAAAATAGCTTTTATATGATTTAGCAGCAAAATTATTTCTATTTTGTTAATTATTTTTGACAGCAATGGCAGCTGCCAGTCAGGACTGATTACTTGTAACCAGTGCTTTTGTTGTAAAAAAAAAAAAAAAAAAAGGGTGCCGGAACTCACACATGTCATACAACCCGCCTTGCCTACCCTACAAGGTTCCATCCAAAAAAGGCGCCGAAACTCCGTTCTGGGCATTCTATGACAAAAAAAGCCCTGCTTGTAACTATTGTTGCATGGGATGAAACACAATGGGACCAATCTTGACTTTATAGTCTGAGCTATATTAGCACTGCAACTCACCCTGTGACTGAATATTTAAAATGTCATTTGGTTCAGATAGATACTGAGATTGTGCTGTACAATCTGACTGTCTTTCTACTTTCCACCTCGAAAAACAGCAGTCCTCAAGGGATGAGACCTTTGACCATGAATTTGTAGCAGAGCTAATCTGCTCAGGATTTCAAAAACCTCTTCAGCTTGAAACTTAAAAGAAATTTTGTCCTGGGGTGGTTGTCATCAGCACTGTAACTCCAAAGGTAGAAAGCTCCTGATTGGCAGAGGGGATATCATGGAAGACTACAGCTTAATTGCTGCAAGGAAATGAGGTCATGGAGATGGCTAACCTTTTCTTTCAGGGTATAGCTTAAGCAAGGAAAACAAGGTTCAGTGATGGAGGTCCTGTGTACTTCACTGCCTGGTGAGTAGCTGGCAACTCATTTATTATTGAGGATTTAAAACTGGATGAAAGTACTGTCCTGACATGTATCATGGAGATGCTGCAATTTGAAAACTATGAATTAATCGCTCCCAGCTGTATCTGTTCAGCTACTCTGTATAAAACAGAGTGATATTGAAAGATGGGCAGGCAGTGTGTCAGTCCTCCAAGGTAGACCAAACTTAGAAAGTAATCTGACTTTATGATATATTATGTGATATATGATATGATATATAGAAAGCTAATATTTTTATTATAAGGTTATAATAAGAGAATCTTGCAAATCTGAAGTTGTTTTTCCCTCCTTCACTTTAGCTCAGGAGTCTTCAAACTTGGCCCTTTTATGACTTGTGGACTGGCTGAGAATTCTGGGAGTTGAAGTCCACAAGTCATAAAAGGGCCAAGTTTGAAGACCCCTGCTTTAGCTTCATTCAAACTAAAGAGGGTCATATCAGAGATGCTTTATTACATTTCTGCCCTAGACTCAGATTTCTTTCATCTGATATCTTTCATATAAAAATCTTATATTGTTTTATCTTGAGTATGGCTCTTCCTCCTGTTCCTTTGGGTTTATTCCTTCTGCTAATTATGTAGCCTGAACAGGATGTAAAGGGATCCCATCTCATGATTTGATGATTTTGAATGAATTGAATTGTTTTAATGACTATGACCAAATTCTCTAACAGAGTCTCCTAATAAGAGCTGAACTGATTGTATGTGTAGTCCTGGATAATTCTGGACTCTTTTTCCCAGTTATTACAGTGGCCCAGTCAGAGTCATCAGAAGATGTCATGCCTACTATTATGACCCACCACAATAGGTATCCGACCTCACATGTGCAATAGAGAGCACATTTGGTATGTTAATTTTGGACCTGGTGCTCTGTGGATAGAGGAGCTTTCAGGACTGCTCAGAAAAGACATCAGTTTTATTGCTGAGAATTATGGGGATTACATCTGAAGAGTCCTAAATTTAGGAAGGCTGCCTTACAAGAGCAGCTGTATTTCAAATGAAGCTGAACATTTTGATGCCATCTTAGATTAACGACTGTTTCTACATGAATGAACATGTTTTTCTACCTGCACTTCTAAAGTTGCAATTCTATTGCCAATCACAGCTTCAAAAACAACTTCAGCAGTAACAACTTCTCTTCCTCCTCCTTGCTAGTGAGTCAAGCAAGCCATAATACATAGTTTCAGTGTGTCAGTATTTAAGTCAAATTTGGCTGAAACACAAAAGAGCTACGTGCCAGTATTATCTTGTACTGCCTTATTATTCCTCATGTATCTGAATAACATGTTTCTTTTTCCATTTCTGTTTTATGTGCCATAAGCTTGATGAATATTCAAATCCGCGCATCCTTCACAATATTTAATTTAGCAGAACTGAAATTTCTCTAGTTCATGATAATAAAAAGGTAACTCTTGCTAACAGACAGGATATGGGATATAACACAGGGTGCTGCATAGAAAATAAATCACATTCAAGATCATAGTACTTCATAAAACACATATAAAATATAAATTTACATTCCATCAAGTTTATGAAACATTAGCAAGACATAATTAACAGTCACATAAATTCACCTAGTTAAAATGTCAACCGTTTACTTACTGAGGAGTAATACAAATTTTATCATTTTAAAGTAAATGTTTATATACAGATTAATCAACAAGAATATCTATGTTACTCTGATTTATAACTCAAACATCTATTGGAAGTAACCATTCATGAAACTATTAATTGAAATTAGAGGAAAGCTGGACTAAGGAAAAGAAACCTGCATCTGTCTGTCTATCTAATTTCCTTCAGACTTATAAATAATTATAAATAAAAATAGTTGGATTTAACTTTCCTTAAATCCAACTACAGCCATATGCTTCTAGAAAGAGTCTAAGTAGGACTATCCTTACCATCCCCACTGCAAGCAAATCTATTTTGTCTCCTAATAAGTGCATAATAATGGAGTGTAATACATTAAATTTAAAACCTGTAGTTAATTGTTGCTATCCATAAAAATCATGACGAGGTTTTTATATCACTGTACTGCAATATACTGTATGTTTGTATTTGTTTTATCCCTTTTTGTGTAAGGGAGCAACAATTTCTCACGGTTTTCCCTAGAAATTCTGGGGCTTGTATATTACTTCACCAATTATTTATGCTATGAGCCACTTGGACAATCCTTTGTGATTACTAGAGTTGATGTTGATTAGCTGTATCCATAGATTTTCCTGAGCTAGGTTAGGGAGAGTAAATAACAGCAAAAGTATTTTTTAGCAGAATTTATATGGATTGTACTCACATTTGCTTCCCTGTAGATATTTTTCTGATATACCTATACATGGTGCTTTATTTATTTATTTATTTATTTAGCCATTCACTCATTTAAAAAAGAATTCTACTCCCTCTCTCCATACATTTGTGTATATAAGCCCTAAAAATGGCTTACAACAATTAAAAATACAAAACATGATAATAAAATCAATACAGTTAAAATAAATTACTCTTTAGCCTTGACCAAAAAATAAATAAATCAGTTTTTTGAAGGTAAAGAAGTTAGCTAGGAAAAAGGCAATAGACCTGCCAGGAACAAGGATTGTCATTATTGTTCTTGAGCTTAAGCTATTGACCAGTTTAAAAAAAACGAGGCATGCACCTCCTCCAGTAATTAGATTGAAGGGTATTTTTCAGCCATTGACAGTAATGACCTGTTGAGATTTATAACTTTACAAGTGGACTCTCAAAGAAAAGCACTGAATTGACCAATCTATGCCTAATGAGAAAAACAGCTCAGTTTTAAAGCATTATCACTCTTTAAAAGTTTATAGCAGCACCAGATGTACCTTTAATGTTATTCAGGCATCCTCTTTTGTGTAAAATAGCCTGTTTTTTCTTAGAACAATTAAGAAACTACAGAGCACACTGAGGTTTATTTTCATTATGTCAGGTATACCTATATTTCTTATTGCTCTTCTGCCCCATTAAAATCAGAGCTCTAGGGATGTTAAATTCCTTAATCTTTGCCTGAAATCTTATAACTGATTCAGAGTGCACATTGTTTTTGGTTATTCCTTGTTGCTTTTATATCTTTGAATTGTTATACCTAGAATAATCATCCTTAATGTTTGTGGGACAGCACTGTGAACTGGAATCATAGTTTTTAAATAATGAATTCCTATTGAGAGGTTAGAAGCAATTAGTCTCCCAATCAGTAAAATAAGACTTCATAAGTATATGATATTGTGCCCCATGTATTGTTAGCTTCCATATAATCTATGCATAAGAAGTTTGTATAAGCATCTGAATGAGAGACATGGGACAGCAATCTTGGAAAAGTAAGTTAGCTGACAATTGTGGCTTTGTTCACTACTCTAGGTTTCATCACTGTTCAGCTTTAGTATCTTTGATCAGTCCCTGATTTTATTTTTTGGTACCAGAAGATTTTAAATCAATGATAATGCACATGACTTTGAACACCAGACATTTTTAGTTTAAGGAAGTAATTGATGTGGAAGGTCAATTATAAGTGGCAGCACGCTGATGTCACTAGCATAAATGGACATGCCATACGGCAGCTACCTCTGGTTACCCTTCTTTGCCCAGTTTAAAATCCTTGACCTTTCTGGCTCATCCTTTGATAAAACAATGCATTTATAGAAAAATGAGGCAAAATGTCCCTTTCATCTGGATACAAAATCCTTCTTAGACATATTCAGTATCAAAATAGAGCTGGAAGGGACCTTGGAGGTCTTCTAATCGAGAGGTCACCAACCTTTTCATGCTGGAGTCCTGGAGGGAAAGGGAGCAGCTGGGAAATTTGCGTGCACAAGCACACATGCAGGCGAACTGTGCTGCGTGCACCTGCACAGAGCTAGAGGCCCCATTTGCCCATGCGTGCAGGTGCTACCCGCCACCACTACTAGCATGGCATACATGCGCAAATGGGCCACACAACCCGCATGGCACTAGTGGCCCCATTTGCGCATGTGCGCAGGCGCTAGCTGTCACTGCTACCAGCACCATGTGCATCCGCAAATGGGTTGCGCAATCCGCATGGCACTAGCAGCCCTGTTTGCATATGCATGCAGGTGCTAGCCACCGCCGCTGCTAGTGCCGTGCGAATGTGCAAATGATGCCACGGGCACTAGCCTGAGTGGGGGGTGAGTGCACACATGGCCAGCCTGTCCCATGGCCAACTGGCTAGTTGGGCACGCCCCAGTAGTGGGCCGTGGACCATAGCTGGAGGACCCCTGTTCTAATCCAACCCTCTGCTCAAACAAGAGATCCTATACCGAACCGAATCCGATCGAGCACAGGCAAGGATGCAGGTTAGATCCTACCTAGTGGCGATGAGGGTGGCTAGGTCTAATTACTACTCCACCCTCATTGCGTCATCAGATAATCGCCCGGCCACCCTCTTCAGGGTGACCCGCTCTCTCCTGCAGTTGAGGGAGGGAGGGGATCCCCTGGAGGGGAGGGCTGAGGACTTTGTTCAATATCTGTATGACAAAGTCGCTCGGATCCGAGAAGGCCTTGACTCTGACTGGGTGGCCCCGGGGGAGGAGACGGGCACAGGTCTTGAGACTGTTATATGGGAGGAGTTTGACTCTGTGGCCCCCGAGGACGTGGACAGGATCCTGGGGAGGCTGAATGCAACCACATGTTTATTGGATCCGTGCCCCTCCTGGCTGGTACTGGCTGCCCGGGAGGGTACACGAGCCTGGCTCCAGGGAATTATAAACGCTTCTTTATGGGAGGGTGTCTTCCCTGTAGCCCTGAAGGAGGCTGTGGTGAGGCCCCTTCTTAAGAAGCCTTCCCTGGACCCAGATGTATTAGCTAACTATCGCCCGGTCTCCAACCTTCGCTTTGTGGCGAAGGTTGTTGAGAGTGTGGTTGCGCAGCAATTCCCCCGGCACCTGGAGGAAACAGTCTATCTAGACCCGCTCCAGTCGGGCTTCAGGCCGGGATACAGCACGGAAACGGCAT